>NW_017096321.1:0-53359 GCF_001412225.1 Nicrophorus vespilloides | reverse complement strand
TATTCATATATTACTGTGGTTTTAGCCGTTTGGCTGTAATTCGTGTTCAAAGTTTAAAAAATGCTCGAAAAAGCAGTGTTTTCACATTTCATTGATTTTCTCGAAAACTATAATAGATAGAATGAATCCAAAAGATGCATATCCAAAAGATGCATATGAAAGCTGACTGTTTGGGGCATGTAGCAAGTATCGATATATTATTGTGGTTTTAGCCGTTTGGTTTTACTCGAAAACTATAATAGATAGAATGAATCCAATATATGCATATGAAAGCTGAATGTTTGGGGAATCCAGAAAGTATAGATACATTCATGTGCTCTTATCCATATTGCTGTAATACGCGTTCAAAATTGAAATTAGAACGTTCAAAAAAGCAGTATTTCCTTTTATGAAATGGAGGGGGGTGGGGAGGCGCCAAATGATTACATACTTTTGAGGGAGGCGTAGTAACATCAAGGTTGAAAACCACTGATCTAAAGACAATTAAACCCAGATTTCTAGCAAGTGAGAGTTTTTACTATTTCTGTAAATTTTGTATCTGTAATATATCCGTGTGAGCAATAGAAAATAAGTTGTAAAAATCTCTTTTCTCTATTTTTCGTGTGTGAAAAAGTCGGTTTTTCTATAAACCCTAATATCCAACTCATTAAAAAACTGAAAAAAAATTCTTGCCGACATTAGTTTAAGAGTAAAAAACCAAATTTCAATATTTGCTAATAAATTATTGTTATATAATATAATTATATAAGTAATTTAATGTAGGAAATATAATATTATAAAATGTTTTTGCTAAAGCGGTTTTTTACAGGTCAATGATCGATGAACAGTGTAAAATCCTGTATTGGACTTCAGTCAATATTTACAGTGGAACCAGAACAGCTTGCACAATAAATGTTTACTGTTGATGGAAGAGTGCTCGAGTTCGCTGATTGATGAATCCTCTGTTCCTTTGATCTACACATCAGTCGCAGTTCACGCATGACATTCAAGGATATTAGGTGCAAAATCCACATCAAAACGCACACCGTGTGGCGGATGCGCCGGGTTCGCATTACGTAAACTCGTGCATCTTCCAAATTTAATTTTTTTGTCTACTCTTAATTATTTATATTACATTTGAATTACATTAATAATTTCATCCCCGTCTGCAGAATACGATCCAATTACGATGTCTAAAAGTGCTTAATTTGCGGCCTTTCTATACATATTATGTTATATTACAGTGCGTGCTAAATATAACCGCACGAAGGACGACCGACAATGGCTCTAATAAACGGTCTGAGAATAAATTTCTCATCCGAACGGCGGCGTTCGACACTCGAGCAAACTCGACGCAATATTCATTTCATCCACCCTTAAAGATCGACCACCCCTGTTATTTTTTATTATTTTTTTTTCTATTTATTTCTGTCCGCTTCTTTTTATGCTCGATGTTGCGTCTCGTTCAATCGACTGTAACTTTTATGGTTTATACAATAAACGTACAAGATATTAATATGTTCGTAATTGCCACATAAAACACATTAAATTTAATTAATAATTACTGGTAATTAATTAACAAACCCATTTCATTAATTTAATAGAGCGTAAATTAATAAAGAAAGTAATTTGTTAATATAATTTCGTTAAGAATTATAATATTTTGTTTCGTGTAGTTTAGTTTGGAAGCAAACAGTTTAATCGAACCGAACGTCGGTTATTTAATAGCCCTTGATTATGTCATTAGCACTATAAACTTGCTCGGCGAATCTATTAAAGCATTTATAATGCAAACCCTCTTGATGCTTCGGTATGGAGTGGATGCATTACGTTTAATACCTGTTTTCTTGTACTTAGTTTGTATGTTAAGTGTACTTGTTTTTTAACAAGAAAAATGCGAAGAAATTGTGTGAAACTTGTTACATTTTCATTCCTTTTCCATATTTTTCTGTTATTTGTATATTTCCATTCGTTTTTACGATACCAATCAACAAATATAAATACAAAACCTTGTGGAAAGCAAAGAAATGGTGAGAAACGATTATTAATTGATTAAGTAATATTTGTAAGTGGTAATAACAGCTTTCTACATATGCATTATTTTCTTAATTAATTATTTATTATTACACTTATCTTGATTAGTTTATAGATATAATCAATACATTTAGTAAAATTTATTTAATTTATAACTTATTGATTATTTTCATTGTTAATAAACATAATTTGAATTTTGAATCATAATATTTTTATAAATATTTTATGTAAGTAAAATTGATTTGATTACAGCGATTATATCAATAATATTTATATAATTTATTTTAAAATCGTTTCTATTTCATTATTTATATAGTTTGCATCTATTTTTAAACTCTTAAATTACTTAGATAGTTAGTTTTCACGTACTTATAAAGGGTGTCCCAAAATTAACGCAAAATTTGAATTTGCCGCCATTTGTGCAGTGAAGTATCATTTTTTTTGGGGGGGTTGCGTTAATTTTGGAACACCCTTTATAAGTTTATTTTTTAAAAAATCTTCATTATTTCCTAAACTTAAATCTGTTTCTTCTGATTAAAGCAAAATATATTTTTTTCTCTTCAACTAATTAGTTTATATCCATTATTTATATGATTATACAATTTTATTGAAAATCCTTTTTTTTATTTATTTATATAAATTTTTAACGAAAATCATAATAATAATAATGAAATAATTCATTCATCTCATATTTCATTACGTGCACTTCCATTACAAAAATAATTCTGTTATATTAATGAATTCGTTTATTTTATAAATCAAGGTAAATACAATATATATTTTTTTTATGCACATCCAAGCAGGCAATGGGAATATTGTTGCCATGAACTTTCAACCCATTATAAATACTCTATTTTTTTACTTTTATTATTATTATTAGTTGTATAATTTCCAATTCGTTGAAGCCGCTTCGGGCTTAATGGATTTTTAATGGAAATTAGTTCTGCTCGCATTTAAATAATATAAAGGATTGATGCGAAATGAATAAAACGTTTTAATCAAACGGCGCTGCAGAATTCTAAACAATAAAGACAAATGGAGTTTCGAAATTTAATTTCATACAAATATACACAATAATGTAGAAAATTTACAATTAAAAATAATATTAGTCTACGATAATAACTATTGAATAATAATCTATTGAATTAGTACAAAAAATCCTGCATTTGTCCGGTTTCAAAAAAATTGGGATATTGGCGAAATTGCACTATGCAAAGTATTGTAATTAATGTGAAATTTTGTTGATCAAAAGTTTAAGAAAAATTTGTAGAGATTTTCGAACGTAATTTGAAGTAAATTTTACTAGTATATACAAAAAAATGTAGAATATTTACAATAAAAATAATATCAGTATACAATATCTCGCACAGTTCGGTTTTAAAATTTCAAAACAAGCTAAAGTTTAGTTAATCAAAATAGAATAAATCTATTGAATTAGTACAATAAATCCTCGATTAGTTCGGTTTCAAAAAGTCCGGGTCCAATTGCAAAATTGCACTATGCAAAGTATTGTAATTAATGTAAAATTTTGTTGATCGAAAGTCTAAGACGAATATGTAGAGATTTTCGAACGTAATTTGTACTGAATTTTATTCTGATGTAAAAAAAAAACAAGTGTAGAATGTTTACAATGAAAAATAATATCAGTATACAATAATACCTCGCACAGTCCGGTTTGAAAATTTCAAAACAAGCTAAAGTTTATTTGGTAAAAATAAAACAAATCTATTGCATTAGTACACAAAATCTTCAATTAGTCTGGTTTCAAACAGTCCGAGATATTGACAAAATTGCGAAATTGCACTATACAAAGTATTGTAATTAATGTGATATACAAAAAAAAATGTAGAATATTGACAATGAATAATATTAATAATATTACTATACAATACCTTGCACAGTCCATGAATTAGTACACAAAATCCTCGATTAGTCTGGTTTCAAACAGTCCGGGATATTGGTCAAATTGCATAATGCTAGGTATAACTATACAAATATTAGTAAGCAATTAATGTGAAATTTTGTTGATCAAAAGTTTAAGAAAAATATGTAGAGATTTTCGAACGTAATTTGTAGTAAATTTTACTCATATACACAAAAAAAATTGTAGAATATTTACAATGAAAAATATTATTAGTATATTTTATTTTAAAACAAACTAAATTTTAATTGAGCTAAATAAAATAAATCTATTGAATTAGTACACAAATTCCTCAATTACTCCGGTTTCAAACAGTGCGGGATATTGACGAAATGGTATTATGCAAAGTATTGTTGTACCTAGATTAGTATATAATTAATGTCAAATTTTGTTGATCAAAAGACTAGGTTTCCGAACATAAGTTTAGGAAAAACATGTAGAGATTTTCGAACGTAATTTGTAGTGAATTTCATTCAGATATATTAAAAATAGTATCAGTATACAATAGTATCTCGCACAGTACGGTTTGAAAATTCCAAAACAACCTAAATTTTAATTGAACTAAGTAAAAAAAGTCTAAAAAAGTTAGTACACTAAATCCTCGATTAATCCGGATTCAAATAGTCCGGGATATTGACGAATTTGCATTATGCAAGGTATTGCTGTGCAATGTAATTAATGTGAAATTTTGCTGATCAAAAGCCAGAGAAAAATATAGAGATTTTCGAACACATTTTCGGTTTCCAAATCAAATTTTGGTTTTCACTTAAAAACGTTATAAAAAGAAGTTAAATTGATATCTATATTGTATCTATTATAAAAAAAAATATGTTATTGTTTGGTTTATACACAAATTACAGCCTTTTATATCGAGAAAATGGTTACGGTTTTCGAAGAATTCGGTTTACGAACAATATTAGTTATTAACTATATATTCTATAAATTCTATAAAATCATTTCATTTAAAATATATATTTTCTATGTCCATGTTTTCATTTAACGTGTGGAAAACATTAGCAAATGTCCGTGTGATGAATCGTGTGACCTTTCTCTGCTCGTGAGATTTGTTTGTGATTCTGCAATTTTTCTTGTTTGTTCTTTTTTTATATTTCGTACGTGTATAAATAATAAAGCCGACATGTTCGAAATTATGTACGGCATCAAATCCCATTTATTATTCTTTTAAGCTTCCCTCGTTTTTCATTTCCTTTTATTTCATATTCTCTCTCTTCCATACACACACACACCATGTCTTTCTCATCATGAAAACATTAGAGACAAAAACGCTGAACCGAATGCTAAAACGTAACGATTTTGCAATTTAAATTCACACTTTAACCCAAGATTATAATGTGATTTATATCCAAAATAATAATGATTCGAAACTTTCAAACTTTTAGTAATATTGACAAAATATTAAATTTTTACCTCATTTAAATCCTAAAATAATTATACCCTTTTATTCTATTACCTAAACTTATTAAAGTTCACTACAAAGTACAAACATTAACATAACATAGAATTAATGTTATTTATCCATAGGTAATAGATACTAGTTTATTAAATAAACCCCATCTATTATGATAATATGACCTAATTCTATTTGATCCTAAAACAACACAAGTTCTATACAACTCATCAAAACACATTACTTGTCCCAATTAACACAAAATCTCATATAAACTACGTAATCTTATGGAAACGTAAATATTTATGAAAATAAATAAAATTTTATTATTCTTAAAATAATAATAATAACCGAGTGTACAAAATTATTTATAACTTGTGTTATTTTTGGTACAGAGATCAGTCAGGCGTTCGCAGCCGAGTAAATTGCGCTTAGTTTAAATTAAATGGAGCATAGTGGATGTCTGAGACGTCTTCTGGGTTGGATTTAATTAACAGGGAGTTAGTATAATAAATGCCAAGACAAGACACTAGTTTATGATGATACAAGTAACCACTGGTACAATCTATCATAAGTTTTGTGAATGTCATAGCTTCATCGATTCACAACACAACTACTCGAATCTATTGTACTATTAAATGGAAATTAATGAATAAGACATTGACATATTATCAAACAATTATCAATGAATGTATTGTTGTAATTATTTACATTACGAGAAAAATTAACTGATGATAATTAAAAAAATATTATAATTAATATGTGACATTTTATTAAAACAGGTTTTTTGTTGTTGTAAAAGTGGCATGATAAAAATAAATTGTTATTGTGAAAATAAGGTCCAATTAGGAATGGAAACGACTTTTAGGTAAATCTTTAAATTAAGGGAAAAAAACATATTAGGAGTAAAAAAAATTCGAATACTGTGTTTACTAAACAATAAATAAAACTCCAATTAGTAGCCAAAATTCGCAGACAATGTGTATAGAATTTATTTTTAACTTAACGAATTTCACCTTTGTTTGATTTATTGAAAAGAAAAAAAAAACAAATTTTTATTTCGTTATCAAATTAATTGTGTAATGTTAAACAATTACATTAATTATAAATGTGTAAACAAAATAGAAATCAATTAATTTCTTGACTAAAATTATAAATAAATCAATTAATTTAGCTGAAAGATCTATGATCAATAGCAATTAATTATTTTATTAATTTGCAATTAAAAGTTTTATTGGAGAAAGAGAAGAGAATAAATGTTAAATTTTATAAATTATTTGTATGGTTTTATGACTGAAGTAATTTAATATTATATACACAAAGCATTGTATTATTCAGAATAATAGGACAAAGTAGTAATTACAGGGATTGTTGTTGTTGCTGTTTTCTCTCTGTCTGATACCCTTCTTCATCATCTATCTAATTAACAGTACGCGGTAATCTGAGTTAAAAGCTATGATTCACATTACGTATATTAAAGGTAAACTATTACGTTCCACGTCCATTGTTTGTGTGCATTATACATTAGAAATTTAAAGTGCAATTAAAAACGTTGCTTTTACAGTGATTGAAAAATTTCAAAATTTAAAAACAAACAAAGTTTATACATTTATTTATGTAGACTTGATAGTGCACATTATAAACTAATACTTTAATTAATGAATCTAGATTTATTAGGTCAATAATCTCAAATAAAATATTAAAATATTATTTATATTTTTTTTTTGTAATTTCTCAAATTTGTAAACATTTTGAAAAAATGATAAATACCACAAATCTGGAGGTAAGCTCATTGGAAAGGATATAGTTTTATGCTTAATTAGAATATTTGATTATGTAATTAGTGTAAATGGTTATCGAGTTATTAGATAAAATGCAAAATCATGAAAATTAATTAATATATTTTGTAATAAAATAATGAAAAAAAAAGTATATCTTTTGTTAATTTTATTATACTTAGATTTATTAGATCAATTGTTCCAAATAAAACATTAAATTCAAATAGAATATAAAATAATAATGAAATAATTATGTTTTTCAAATTTTGAAAACTTATTATTAAATAAAAATATAAAGAAAAGGATAGTAAAACTATAAAAAGTATATCTATCCTTAGTTTTATTATACTTAGATTTATTAGGTCAATAGTTCAAAATAAAACATTAAATGCATAAAGAAAATAAAATAATAATGAAATAAATATGTTTTTTACAAAAATTTCAAATTTGAAAACTTATTCTTAAATGAATCATAAAGACCACAAATCTGTTAATAGGCTTATTGGAAAGACTATAATTTTGTGCTTAATTTGAATATTTGATTATATAATTAGTATGGATTGTTATCTAGTTATTAGATAAAATGCAACATCGTGGCAATTAATAAATATAAATTTGTAATAGCAATTATACATTAAAAAAAAACGTAGTAAAACTAGTATATCTGTCCTTAGTAATATTATACTAGGTAAAAAGTCTTAAATTAGGGCAAAAATTGTATTTACATAATGTAATTTCTTATATCAAAATTTACTAATAAGAAAAACGTATAAAATATGTCTTTTTTAATCAAAAATGTAATTAACTTTAAAACTGAAAAAATCTCTAGATATATTACTTTATATTATAGAAAATCTTTGTTCAATAGCCGCTTTGTCAAAATAACAATTAAGTTTTTTAAATTAGTAAATGAATTGTATATTACATCATCTTTTATTAAATAATTAAGAAATTCTGCATTAAAAGTATTTAAAGTTTAGAAAATCCTTTGTAAACAAAATGATATGATTATGAATTATGAGATAATCAAGAAAAAAATATAACAATTGAATTATGCACAATAGTTGACAATTGCTTAGCAACGCAAATATAGTCACTACATAGTAAAACAGAAGTAACATTGCATCATTATTATAATGCTTTATTAGTAAATATACAATAATTAGAAATTTATTATTAATTTATTTATATAATAAAATAATTAGAAAATATTGGCAGAAACATTTTGGTCACTAGTTTTTAAGAGAAAATACAAATTTGTAATTAGCAAATTTGAAAATTTAAATAATAACACAAAATTAACTAATTAATAGCAACAAAACAATTTTATTAAAATATTCCAATTATTTGATACTTTTGAACATTTATTATATAAACAAATACATTTGATTTAATTACTGTTTATAAAAAGCAATTAGTTACAGATACAAAAAATGTGTAATAAAATATGCAATTGAAACTTTAAATAGTTAATGATTTTATTTTGTAATTAAATTAAAATTCATTTACATTTCTCTCACAGATTTATTATTTATTAAATAAAATTATTAACTTTTTTATGTACTGAATAAATATTATTATTATAATCAGAGTAATGATTTAGATTTCAAAAATTTTAATTTAAAATTGAGCGTTGAATTGAAATTATACACTTACTTGTATCAATGAGTGTTGGACGATGATGTTATCTCCCAGTTCGGCGGCTTTGTTGTGATGCCGTAACGAAGATGATGAAACTCTAACGTCGTGTTAACTCAGTACCAAAACTCGCGGTTCCGACTCGCGTACATCCATGATGCGAACTCCGGAGCGACGCTCGCAGGATTAGACGTCCCAAACGTATGCCAAAGTCCTGGCACCTCCATCCAATGATCGTCCACAACCACAACGCGCATGTCTCATCGTCCAATTAAATTATGTAACAATAACATACCAAAATACTAAATAATATAAAATCCTCATTATGTATGTATTTACCATTAAAATCTTTCTAATTTTGAAGCAAATAAAATAAAATACTAATAATTACATTTATACCCTATCTTTACACATAATAAAAAAAATATTTTGATCTATTTTTATACAATTTACTTACATAATGTTTCATTAAAATACTAAGTTTTGACGTTTCAGTAAATGAATCCTCTTATTTCACATGTACCAGAAAGCAAAATTTCTGTTTCTCAGCCTTTTGGACTAAATTAATTAATTAAATATAATTTTTGTAAAAAGTAAAACTTTTTGAAATTTAGTTTTTTTCTAAGTTATTTAGATTTTTTTAATTTTTCTAATTAATTGTCACAACTTTGCATTTTATTTAATATCTCGATAACCATATACACTAATTACATCATCAAATATGCAAATTAAGCACAAAACTATAGCCTTTCTAGTAAGCCTATTATCAAAATTGTAATCTTTACCATTTTCTTCTAATAAGATTTAAAATTTGATAAATTAAAAAAAAACATTTTTTTGTTTCTCATCTTGCATGTAATATTTGATTTAAAACCAGAAATTACTTCTATTATGAAACAATATATTTATAATAATATAAAAGTTGGGTGCAGCTGTAAATCATCTTTATTGCGACAGAAATTGGCGTCCCACCGCAGCCAAAATCCGCTCATTTTATAAATATATTTCAATTCTCATCCAAATACGATTTCGCGCTACAGTAGGCAAAATACATCAATAAAAAAAATATATTATTCAATGCTCGCAGTAAGTTTTGGGTAATTTCCAACTGAAACGTTTCCAGAAAATATCTGCACTTTATTACCAAACAATATTTTCTATATTTTTTTATTATTCAATGATTATTAAAGGAAATATCAATAAAACTTGTAATTTATTTTTTTTTAAATAATTTTAATGTATATTCGATTTGTAACATATTATAGAATTATTTCCGTTTTGTAAAAAAAAGAATGTGAAAAAACATCTAAAATTACATTGCGTTTATTTATAAATTGATGGCTGAAAAAAAAAATATATAAGAAAAACCAAAACACGTATAAATTTCCTGAAAGCGTTTTCGAAACACAAAAAAAATAATTTATAGTGGAATAAATTTTCATCCTTGTCCCGCCATCATCATCAACATGATCATCCACAACTCCATTTAAAAATATATTTACTTCTATTTATACTGAAATGTCCTATGACGCTCTAAACGCGTCACCGTTTGTCTTCAGGATTCCTGAAAATCGTTGAATTATTGCCGCAAGGTGAAGGAATACATCAGTATAAAAAGGAATAGTGGCATCACGACACGAAGCACATAAACAAATCCGATACAACGAATTGCGTATGAATTGGATTTTAGTTTTAGCTTTGATTTATATTCCATACTTTTATACCCATACTGTTTTTTTTTTGATATAGAATCATCCTAGAAAATGCAGACTTTTCCGCTCTATCCAATATTAATTACTTCTTTGATGTGAGTTTCTTTATTGGTTCCAAATTTGTTTACGCTTTCGTCAGACAGTTGTTGCGTGTTTAAAGCGGCGACGTAAAGCGAAGCATCGACAGAGGAAAAACACCGAGTGTTTCGTTTTTTCGTGCGAAGACAGTTCATATTTCGAAGCGAACACATCCCACCTGTGCAATTAAATTATCTTTACGCGATGCTTTATTTACGCATTCCTGTCTGTTTACATTGCATGTATTTCCATTACTTGCATAAAACAATGGTAATAAACGTTTAATTTATTTCCATTAATTGGAAAACTTCATTAATAAATCAATTACACGTAATTTAATGACCACATATATAACAATAATAATTTACAATAACAACAACAAAAAAAAACGATTATTGTCAGTACTCTTCGTGCATTACGTTGCAATCCAATTAAACCAAATAAATGTTTGCCATTCGAATGTAAAGATAATCCGAGGAACTACGTCTATTCTTCCATTCCGCTATACGACTTTCAATATTGATTCAGCTCAGTGCGCAATGAGTGTGCAAAGATCATACATACATACACAATTGATGTCATAGTTAATTGCAATCATAAATAAGGTAATTATTAAAATACTCAAATATTAATTGATATAGTAACATCACTTATAAACATATTTGGATCATTTTTATACATTTATTTGTATAAAAAATACATATTAATGTTAATTTTCTTGTATTAACTTTGGTGGGTCAACAGATCATCAATTCATTAACATTCCATTTCTATTATTATTAAATATTGTTGTTAATTTTAATAATCATGTAATTCTTAAATAAAATCCTTAAATATTCTTCAAATAACACAATTTCATTATTGTATTAAGTTCGTAGGGTCACCTTTAATCAATTTTTGTCATATAATCTGTAAACTTTATGAATGAACTCTTATATTATTCATAGGGTCTAAATCGCAATCCCGACAACCGAAAGACCGTCTATTGAAATCCCGACGTTCGAAATCCCGACTGTATTATAGTCCCGACGCTTGAAATCCCGACTATGTCAAAATCCCGACTACCATTATCCCGACAATCAAAATCCCGACTATATCGAAATTCCTACTACTATAATCTCGACTACATCGAAATCCCGACTACCATAAAAATGTTATTGTAGAAATTTATAATAATGAAAGACACTGTCGGGAATTCGATATAGTCGGGATTTTGATTTTCGGGATTATGGTAGTTGGGATTTCGAAAGACGGGATTTCATAGACGGAATTTCGGTTGTCGGGCTTGCGATTTCCACCGTTATTCACATATTTACTCTATAATCCACAGATTTCCTCCGATAAATCTCTGTTTTTTACAAGAAATTGTATAACATGCTTTGTATATAAAATTGCACAAAGGGATGCAAAGAAAATGTAGACCAGTGGATCAAGGATCTCTTTAGAAATGTCTTTGATGGATCACGATGTGCGTGTGATTCCATTTTTCTTATCTCATTCTTTTGTATTTTCACGTATTAATGATTGCGTCCATCAGTATCATATTTTTTTGTGAGTTCGTGAACCGAATCACAAATGAGGACATTACCAGCATTTATACATTCCATTTATTTAATTTCATTATTCTCTTCAAATTAGTTACAATCTTGATGTTTTCAGCTTTTCACATAGAAAAATAAGCTATTAATTACAATTTTCGTTTGAGTTTGTGAACCGAATTACATTACCAGAATTTATTAATTTTTTCATTACTTTCAGCTTCACAAAGTAAAATATAACTATTAATTACATTATTGCAATACTTAAAATTTGTTATTCAATTACATTACAATTAATTCCTTATATAATTTTAACCATTTGACTGTAATTCGCGTTGAAATTTGAAAAAAAATTGCAGTGTTTTCGCATTTTAGTGATTTTCTCGGAGACTGTAATAGATTGAATGAATCCAAAAGTGCATATGAATGCTAGATGATTGGGGAATGTAATGAGTATTCACCCGTTGTTGTGGTTTCATTCATTTGGCTGTAATTCGCTTTGAAAATTGAAAAAAAATAAAGCTAAAAAAGCAGTGATTTCATATTTTAATGATTTTCTCGGAGACTGTAATAGATTGAATGTATCCAAAAGTGCATATAAAAGCTAGATGATTGGGGAATGTAACGAGTATTCAGCCATTGCTGTGGTTTCATCCATTTGGCTATAATTTGCTTTGAAATTTGAAGAAAAAATGAAACATTAAAGCTAGAAAAAGCAGTGTTTTCGCATTTTAGTGATTTCACGGAAACTATAATAGTTTTCGTGGAAACAAAAGATGAATATGAAAGCTGAATGTTTGGGGAATGTAACTAGTATTCAACCATTGCAGTGGTTTCATCCATTTGTCTATATTTCGTATTCAAAATTGAATATTTTCGAAGTTCATGACACACGAACCAAATCACAAATGAAAACATGACCAGATTTGTTTGCATTTCTTATATTTAATTTCTTGATGATCTTCAAATTATTTCCAGCTTCATAAAGAAAAATAAACTGTCAGTTAAATTTTTCTTTGAGTTCGTGATTTTTTATATTCAATTTAGTTACACTTTTGAAATTCGTAAACAAATTTTAATTCCTTATATAATTTTACAACAATTACCTTTAATTACATAACAATTATTTTATTTTTAGCTTGGAAAAACGTAGAAAACTTCTAATAACAATAAATAAGAAAATTGGCAAGGTGAAAAGAAAAATTACGCGTCTAGACGTAAACACAGTTCTTATAATACTCAATTACGTTGCACCAGTATATTATTCAAGTTTATAAAGCAGATCATACGTCATAAACTAATCATTAATTCCTGCTATAAGCAATTACCTTTAATTCAATTCCATCAACAATTTTTGTCGTAGAAAACTACTAATTACAAGAAATTAAAAAACTGGCAAGGTGAAAACAAAAACAGAGGAAATCTGCGCGACTGGACGTAATCGCGCAGCGGTTTTAATATACAATTACGTAACACGAGATCGGTATCAATGTTTTTCTACGCACATTTGTAACGTGCAACAAATGACACAGAGAACTAAACTAGTTCGCAACAATCGATGCTAAGTTAAGTTTCAATGTGCAACACAGTTAATCGATAACCTCTGGTCAATAGAAATTTACATGAAAAGGTTATCATTCTCAAACACAGTAAGATTCTTTTTACTATCTTCATTTATTTATTATTATTGATTTTTTTTTTGCTTCGCTTTGCATTACAATATCTAGTGAGTTTGCAATTTCGTCATACATTTGAACTTCTCGTTTTATAACGTTTACAGCGAACTATCGTTTGAACTTGAATAAATCCTACATTCTAATAAAAAAAAAATGTGTGTTTCGCAATGAGTTTCAATGGATTCTCGGATTAGATTTATAACGTTTTTGTTTAATTTATTAGACAATTTATTGTTGTTTTCAATTCTTCTAAATAATTTATACATTTGTTGCAATCAGCATTATATGGAAATTAATGTAAACTTATATATTTAACAAAGAAACTAAGTAATTCATTTTATTTTTTGAAACATAACTAAAAAAATTAGTAAAATTATTATCGTTTTAGTAGATAATAGTAAAAACAATAGAAATGTAAGAAGTTCATAGAATCATTTAATTGATTCTAATTAAATCGAAACTTGATGAGTTTTTTTTTTCTTCTTTCTTTAAGTGGATAAAGTTTTGTACCCATTGTTTTTCCCTTGCTAATTCGAGCAGTTTACTTCAGAATTTGCCTAATCAAATATTTTACTTTAATTGCTGCCCTCTCTAATAGCATCTGGACTATCCCAGACATCGTCCTTAAGGATGACCCGAAAACTTCTCCCGTGTAATGATAATTTAATTATCGATCACCTCCAAAACACAATTACAAAAAAAACATCCACAAACGTATACATTATAATAGTTTTTATAAATGTTTATGTAATTATTAGAAATTTAATAAATCAACTAATTTATTTAAAAAATAACACATACATGTTTCAATAAAATAAAGTTAATAAACTTGAATCAAAAAAATTAATTGTTAATTACAATGAACTTGGAAATATCTTTCTATAAATTAGCTTCAACTTATCCAAATGCACTTTCAAATTGTACACGTTCTAATAAACAAAACTCACTCAAACTCGCTTAATCGTAATCGAATGAAGTTCCAATGAAACGTGTATATCAAATGGAACATCTTCCACAAGACCAGTTGTTTCATCCCTTCTCTCATACCTGCTAATGTAGAGATGGAGAGGTCACAAATCATTACTCAACATTATATTGTTCTCTTCATTATGCAATTATCAAATTCGCTGAGATTTGAGAGAAAAAAAACAAAGATGATTCTTTGAACTTCTTCCATTACTTTTTTTTCTGTGAGTGTGTGCACTGGAACTCGACTTATTTGCATAGTCGTTTAGTCAACGAGTTGCATTTGATTAATGGCCCAAAATAAGATGCACGTCTTACGCAATGTTGCAGGTATATAAACTACGAGAAGATTTCGCTGCGATTCAGTGCGACCACGATGAAATTCCTGGTGAGTTCTTCAATTATCTTTAAATTATTGATTGATTTATTGTTTTTTTTTTAATAGATTTTCGCTGTTTTATTGAGCTGCGCTTTGGCTATCAGAGTCCCAACTACTTATGATTATCCGTATGATGGACCACTTGCAGCCACAGATCCGGGCGTTGTTCCCAACATTTTTTACAATGTTAACCCTGATTTTTACCGTCGTCGTCGTGGAACCATAGGACCCATCACCTACACTTCTTCTGTTCCTTCTACAATTTACCCTTACGTATATAAAAGTAGCCTTCTTCAACGCAGACGTAGAGCTGTCCCCAATTTGCAGTTTATTCTCCAATAGGTTTAACATTATAAGTTTATATTTCAACATTTTTTGTAATGTTTATCCATTAGAAATTGGAAATCAAATCGTTCATTGTAAATAATTATAATACATAGAAAATAAAGATATTATTTAAAATTTATTCGATGTAAATATGAAATTTTGTAACAAAAAATGTAATTTTTTTTGTGCCCTGAAAATTACTTTTTATTGATTATAAATTTATGTACTTGACCTCTCTAATGATGAATTCATAACTTTGATACATTTATACTTATTGTAACTATATATTTTTTTAAATAAATATTAACTTGAGATTTCAACTTGTTCCATTTTTGAGTTATTTTTCCTCCAAAAATTTGCTTAATATCAAATTTGTCTTCTTTATGTACAATCTAAAATTTTCTTAATTAAACTATACATACAAGATTTACATATTTTGATTATTTACTTAACTCGAGTTTTTTTGTACTTGAAAGTGGAATTTTCATTGATTTTTTTGTTTGTTTGAGTTGTAAATTGATTAAATAGAAAACCGTTGATTAAAGTTCAAGGATTCATTGAAATCTTTCCATAATGGATAAGAAGTATAATTTGTATGCAAGTAGTCTTCTTCAACGCAGACGTAGAGCTGTCCCCAATTTGCAGTTTATTCTCCAATAGGTTTAACATTATAAGTTTATATTTCAACATTTTTTGTTACCATTATATTTAAAGTGTATTTATCCATTAGAAATTGGAAATCAAATCGTTCATTGTAAATAATTATAATACATAGAACATAAAAATATTATTTAAAATTTATTCGATGTAAATATGAAATTTTGTAACAAAAAATGTAATTTTTTTTGTGCCCTGAAAATTACTTTTTATTGATTATAAATTTATATACTTGACCTCTCTAATGATGAATTCATAACTTTGATACATTTATACTTTTTGTAACTATATATTTTTTTAAATAAATATTAACTTGAGATTTCAACTTGTTCCATTTTTGAGTTATTTTTCCTCCAAAAATTTGCTTAATATCAAATTTGTCTTCTTTATGTACAATCTAAAATTTTCTTAATTAAACTATACATACAAGATTTACATATTTTGATTATTTATTTAACTCGAGATTTTTTGTACTTGGAATTTTCATTGATTTTTTTGTTTGTTTGATTGTAAATTGTAAATTGATTAAATAGAAAACCGTTGATTAAAGTTCAAGGATTCATTGAAATCTTTCCATAATGGATAAGAAGTATAATTTGTATGCAAATGTTCGAAGATTTCTAAATTATAGAAACAATACAACGAGTAGAGGATCAATGCGTAATGAGTTTGATGCTGACCTAGAACTACTTCGATTCGTAAGATAAAAAAAAACGTATATCCGATCCTGCAGCTGCGGTGTATTTTGCTTTGATACGTTATCAGACCGACTAAGGACTTTGTACACGAAATTAGCCGAGGATTTGTAAACTAATGATACTGGGATTAAGCAAGATTTATATGGGTGTTGTAGGTGAGAGAAGAAAAGTTACCTCCAACCACTCAGATCAACTACCGACGAGAGTGAAATATGTTTTAAGCAAAAAAAAGCCGACACATTTCCTATGCGAACGACAACCCAGGGACAAAAAGGGTCGAAGTAAAGAAAACTTGAGGATAAAGCGAGAAACGATCCAGCGAAAGTGAATTGCTTTAACTAGTTTCTTACACCGAAAGTTTAATCATTTTGTTACTTTTTCTTCTTTCGCTTCTTCATAATTTACATACGTTTTAAATTAGCTTAGGGACTGGGACAATAAAGCGCGAGTCGAGTCGTTTCGCGACTCGGAAAATGTGAGTCTAATAACGAGAGTAGAAAATTTCGAAACGGCTGTAATCCAATATCGAGGGAATTCGTTTCAATTACAGAGCTGTAGCAGCGAAATGTTGAATTACACAGTTATAAAAATAAAAAAAAATAAAGAGTCGAACTCGAAGCCGATTAATATCGAACCATGGATTAACGAAATATGTAGTATTTATAAAATTTTCCACTAATAATTGTTCTAGAATTATCGTTTAAACTCAATGGAATATTCACAAAATTGTATACTTTTGTACGATTTATTTAATTCTAAAGTGATTCAATGACGAAATTTAATAATTCCTACAAAGTATATAATTTTTAAAACTTTAATAAATTCTGACAAAACAAATATGATTTTTAATATTAATTATATAAATTACAAAATTAATCGTTAATTGTAAATAAAATCAGCATATAATAATACATATACAAATGTGCTAACATCTCTTAGAAATTTTATTAGTTTTAACATTATTGGAAGTTTTACATATTTCATTTTTTCGTAATTATATTTTAATAACAAAATATATTGATCAATCTTTGTTTCTAATTTACAAAATAAATTTGTTTCAATAACAAAACATTAATTCATATTTTATTGATTCCTATAAATCATACTTAATAGGATTTCTAGTGTGGAACAGAGCTTTAAGTTATGACAAGAGAATGGACGTTTCCTGAAGACTAAGCCAAATTTTCAAGGATTCCTCTACAATCTCTACAAGAAAAAATCTGTGCTGTGGTCGTAAGTGTAAGAATACGTTGAAGAAGGAACTACGGGAGTAGAGTAACCGGAAGTGTAAGTTACTACCCTACGGTGAGCGCGAAACAGCACTTCAGATCCAGTGTAAGGGTGAAATCCATAAGGGTTGTAGCCATATGGACTCACCGGAATGTAAGCTACGAAGCGTAAACCAAAACTACAACTGAGATAATCTGCAAAAAACAATGAGATTTATTTCAAATATTTAATCAAAACCCAAAGAAAATTGAACTAATTTGCAAGAATTATTGTTAATTTCTGATTATTTACATCAAAATGTAAATCATATACAAATGTGCTGACATCTCTTAGAAATTTTATTAATTTTAACATTCTTGGAAATTTTACATAGTACATTTTTTCCTAATTACATTTGAAACAATATATTTTGATTAATCTTTGTTTCTAATTTACAAAATGAATCTAATTCAATAACAATATTTAATAGTATTTATAGTATAGAACAGAGCTGTGTTACATCAGGAGAATGAACGTATCCTGAAGAGTAAGCCAAATTGTCAAGGATTCCTCTACAATCTCTACAAGAGAAGAGCTGTGCTGTGGTCGTGAGGGTAAGCATACGCTGAAGAAGAAACTATCGGAGTAGAGTAACCGGAAGTGTAAGTTACTACCCTACGGTGAGCGCAAAACAGCACTTCAGCTCCAATGTAAGGGTGAACTCCATAAGGGTTGTAGCCATATGGACTCACCGGAATATAAGCTACGAATTGTAAACCAAAACAGCATAAAAAATAATCTGCAAAAAACAATTTGAAGTGATTTGCAAGAATTATTGTTAATTTTTTATTGTTTATATCAACCTTAATTAGATGCAGTTTTTGGTGCAAGGTCAAGTATAAATTAGTGGGTGACAGCATTTTCTTTATATGTAAATAAACCAGTTTTTTTTTGTAAATCATTTATATTTGAATTACGAACAAGAATCAATCAATTTTAACGACAAATGAATTTATTTAAATCTTTAGTGAATAGCACTTCAGCTCCAGTGTAAGGGTGAACTCTATAAGGCTTGTAGCCATATGGACTCACCGGAATGTAAGCGTCGAAAGCGTAAACTAAAACAGCAGCTAAGATAATCTGCAAAAAACAATGAGATTTATTTCAAATATTTAATCTAAACCGAAAGAAAATTGAACTATTTTGCAAGAATTATTGTTAATTTCTGATTGTTCTTTGTATAAATTAGTAGGTGACATTTTCTTTATAAGTAAATAAACCAGTTTTTTTTTGTAAATAATCAATCAATTTAAACGACAAATGAATTTGTTTAAATCTTTAGTGTAAATAAGACCCAATTTGAATATCATCTACAGATCTAAATAGTAACAGAAACAATAAATAAATTATTATTTGACTTTTTTATCTTTGACTACTGAATAAAACACAACGTTTATTTTATTCGTTTTCAAATGTCTTCACTGTAATTTTCTTACAATGCAAAAAGACGTATTTTTCAACGATTAGATCACGTTTTGTATACCTCGCACGTAGCAGGTGTGTGTGTGTGTGTTTGCACGGTGCGAGGGTTTCATTACTGCAGTCATTCGGGCTTTAGTGTAGATTGATCATTCCTGCAAATGGAAAGTACAGTTTAAGAAGAGAGGAAAATTGAGCTGGATTAAGTGAGCAAAGCCACCGTTCTTCCAAATGGAAATTCTTATTGGCCGACCAATTTATTGTCATCTATTTTATAACTTATATGTATATTTGTTAGGTCTACCACTTTCCTCTTAATTATTACAAAGCATATTTAACGTATCCATCAAATATACAAACGGATATTTGTACGTGAATATTTAGAATAACTTGTGGAATATTCCGAAGGACGGTTAACAGCCTTCTTCCGCCCTTAAACGTTTGGGTAGGATCATAAAACTTAGATAAAGAAACGGTTGTATTTTCCACAAGGTCAAACCCTTACATCCCACGCCGCTCCTTTTTGAAATGAACAAATTTCTGTATTATATAATTTAGTCTTAGTCAGGGGACCGAATAGGGAGGAAGGCGTACTTGGAAGAGTCCAAGGAAGAGCACTTACTTCATAAACACTAACTTAAGAGGAGAATGTAACTCTTAGTAATAATCCCTCAGATCAACTATTGTATAGTTGACTTCTCATTAAAACTCAGATATATACAATAAAGTTAATTAAGAAACCCCTCTAAGACTCTGCAATGACATAACTACGAGATAATCCAAGGTGTCCAAGGATTTGTTAATCCCGGGACACGACAATAGTACAACTTTATTTACCTTTATACACATTTCTCCGTCAATAATAAACATTATGTAATCATTGTTATATCAAAATAAGCGCAATAGAAGTTTTATAGTTTCATGAATGAATTTGAAAAATATTCAAAAAATTTAGTATTTATTAAAAAAAAAAACTTATTAATTAGTATTTTTCTACAATGTTGGTTTCTGTAATAACAAATTCATCATGGTTGGAAGAAAATTAACTAAACTATATATTTTGTAATATTTTTATACTAAAATACGCAAGTAATTATAAAAGAAATATATAAGGAAATAATAATCATGTAATGTTTTATAATTCTATTTATAGACCGATAACAATGCTAAATAACATAATGCGTATTTTTATTTATAATCTTGACTTAATCCTTGATAATCGATAAAAAGTAGTAATAATCTATTCCATTTTCAAAATTACATAACAATAATTTATTTTCAATCTTATTATTTATTACGTAAACATTTCTTAAGCTTTAGTTAAATAAACTTGTAGAGAATTTGCAAAGAAGCTCACTTGAATCTGCAAGAAGAAATATATAGTGGAACCTCGCTTAACGACTATAATCCGTTAGTTTTTTAGATTTTTACTCATATAATGAAGCACTCGTATAATGAAACAATTGTAGAACATGATGTAGCAGGCACACAATCCTTGATAATCGATAAAAAGTAGTGATAATAAAGTCTATTCCATTTTCAAAATTACATAACAATAATTTATCTTCAATCTTATAAATTATTACGTAAACATTTCTTAATCTTTAGTTAAATAGACTTGTAGAGAATTTGCAAAGAAGCTCACTTGAATCTACAAGAAGAAATATACAGTGGAACCTCGCTTAAAGACTATAATCCGTTAGATTTTTTGGATTTTTACTTATATAATGAAGTACTCGTATAGTGAAACAATTGTAGAACATGATGTAGCAAGCACACAACCCTTGATAATCGATAAAAAATAGTCACAATAAAGTCTATTTTATTTTCAAAATTACATAACAATAATTTATTTTCAATCTTATTAATTATTACGTAAACATTTCTTAAGCTTTAGTTAAATAGACTTGTAGAGAATTTACAAAAAAAGCTCACTTGACTCTACAAGAAGAAATATACAGTAGAACTTCGTTTAAAGACTATAATCCGTTAGATTTTTTGGATTTTTACTTATATAATGAAGCACTCGTATAGTGAAACAATTGTAGAACATGATGTAGCAGGCACACAATCCTTGATAATCGATAAAAAGTAGTCATAATAAAGTCTATTCCATTTTCAAAATTACATATCAATAATTTATTTTCAATCTTATTAATTATTACGTAAACATTTCTTAAGCTTTAGTTAAATAGACTTGTAGAGAATTTGCAAAGAAAGTCACTTAAATCTGCAAGAAGAAATATATAGTGGAACCTCGCTTAACGACTATAATCCGTTAGATTTTTTGGATTTTTACTTATATAATGAAGCACTCGTATAGTGAAACAATTGTAGAACATGATGTAGCAGGCACACAATCCTTGATAATCGATAAAAAGTAGTCATAATAAAGTCTATTCCATTTTCAAAATTACATATCAATAATTTATTTTCAATCTTATTAATTATTACGTAAACATTTCTTAAGCTTTAGTTAAATAGACTTGTAGAGAATTTGCAAAGAAGCTCACTTGAATCTACAAAAAGAAATATATAGTGAACCTCGTTTAACGACTATAATCCGTTAGATTTTTTAGATTTTTACTCATATAATGAAGTACTCGTATAGTGAAACAATTGTAGAACATGATGTAGCAAGCACACAATTGTTGATAATCGATAAAAAGTAGTCATAATAAAATCTATTCTATTTTCAAAATTACATAACAATAATTTATTTTCAATCTTGTTAATTATTACGTAAACATTTCTTAAGCTTTAGTTAAATAGACTTGTAGAAAATTTGCAAAGAAGCTCACTTGAATCTACAAGAAGAAATATATAGTGGAACCTCGCTTAACGACTATAATCCGTTAGATTTTTTGGATTTTTACTGATATAATGAAGCACTCGTATATTGAAACAATTGTAGAAAATGATGTAGCAGGCATACAATCCGGGATTTCTCTTCTCCCAGTCACTCGTTATGCGAAACATCGTTCGTTAAGCGAGTCATTTTTCTTATAATTCATTAAGTGAAATGCTCGTTATGCGAGGTAGTCGTTAAGCGAAGTTCCACTGTACATATTTTACTTTTACATAAGAAATTAACGACAATCTTTTTCGTTATTAAAATACAATAGTTTTAAGTTACATAAAAAAACTTAAATAAACAGTTTGTAAATATTATGATATTAGTGACACATTTCACAACTGTGTTCATATCCAATTATTAACGCATTAAATTATGGACTGATGAAGTGACGGCGATGCGTGGGAACATCCTTTCCCCGAATTGACAGAAATTATTTATCACTGAAACGCGTGCCTCTCGTAATCAATTCATTGGCTTATTGGCATATGAAAATTTAATGAATTCAACGAACAGAACAATTCCCAATTCAGCCAAAATCAAACACAGCAGCAGCAGTTTCCCATTTCATAAACTAACAGAAAAAATGTAAATAAATAATTAACACAGTGAAATAAACAAAATATTTTTAATTAATTGTTTGATATATTAGATTTTTTAAGCTCCTTAATTAAAATGTTAATTGGTATTAAAGAGAAGATGATTTAATAACTAAAAATAATAGAAATTATTACAGTTTCCCACTGAAAAATTGTACGTTCATATGAACATTGAATACGTTGGTGTGATAATTACGTACTAAATAAGATGTAAATGAATGCATTAATATGGAAATATTTCACTTGAAATCTGTGTTCGTGTTATGTACGTAAACTGAGCAACGTTTGTAGTTATAAATTTTAACTGGTAGTTGAAAATACTCGTGCAATGTATAGTATAGTAAAGAGCACTGTGTATTTGTTTAAGCAAAGTTTCACGGTAAATATTTTGCAGTATCTTCAGCTGTATGACACGCCGCTCGATAATTATGAATAAATATTTGGTCACGGCGTGGAGACAGCAGACGCGGTAAATTTATCTACTGAACTGTGGTGGCGTGTAATGGAATCAGCTGTGGGAATATCAGATTCAGACGAAATCGCATTTATTTTCACCGTAAATTCCCTAAAAAAAAAGTCAAGTCCATAGAGACTTGGCTTACGCAAATAATTACGTACGGAAGAGGGCAAAAAGCATTTCCTGTAACACTCATTTATTATGAATGTACGTACATTCATAATAAATTACTTTGTCTCAAATCGTTACAGACTTTGATTCACATGTTAATGTGATTTTTCGTATTTACGTCAAAAAAAAACTCTTTGAAAAACGTTTGTTTTTAAGAGTGACGATAATTGTTATTGTAAGTCTAAGTACATATAATAAAATTAATAACAACAAGTTTGAAATAAATTGAAGAAAAAACATCATTATTATTTTTAATAAAATATTATTTACAATCATATTTTGATGAAAATTATAAAACTGTTCAATATATTATATTTTACTTTTAATAAAACTTGTTTAAAATTAAAACATTACATTTGTAAATACATAATTTATATATAATAAGCAAACATCGTTCGATTTTCCTATTTATCTTCAATTCTGCACGAAACTGCTTCATTTACATATAAGCAAGACGTTATGTAAATAATGAGTCGAGATTTATTGAAAACCGCAGAAACACATCTATTTTAAGCAATTTATTTGTAATATTTGGTAAATGTTAACTGCATACAATTAAAATTATTAAAAAAAGATAGAGAAATATAAATTTTCCTTTACTTAGAAACAAATTTAGGATTTATAAACGGTAATTAGTAATTTCAAATGCACGTTTTTCTTTATATTAATTAATTGCAAGTCTTTGATGCAGTTCCAATTAAAATTATTTCAGCTTTGTCGACGGGTGCACCTAATTATTTTATATTCAATAACTAATTATTGAAAATGTCATCAACAGACAAATGTTCATCAGAACCGTATTTTTCTTGTTATTCTCTAATAAGATGAGAGCAAGCTTTGATTATTAATATATCCAAGGAAGTAAAAACATGAAAGATCCTAATTAATAATATATAATATGTATTCTATAAAGCTCATTATTACTTAATTATTAACAAATTAATTGGATTGAACATGAAATTAACATGCTTAAAATTTGATAACTTATAATAAATGTACTGATAAAACCACAATGCCAGCAAATAGCTTATTGGAAAGAGTATAGTTTTGTCTTTAATTTTTGTATTCGATGGTTTAATTAGTACTAGTGGTAATCGAATAATTTAGAAAACGTGAAGGTGTTGCATATAATTGAAAAAAATAGTTAAAAACTGTTTATATTCATATACATTGGAAAATTTTAATTTACTGTTTTAAAGAATAATTTTTTGGCTTTCGTTTGCTATAAAATACTTTAATATTGGTCAATTAATAAGAAAGTTATTATGCTTTAATGAGTTTGCGGTTTTCGCGTATCAAAACGCAAGTACCCCCCCACCTTTGATACTCGAAAATGCCAGAAAATTTCGATTTGTACCAGGAGACCATGACTAGCGAGGAGGTATCTGAGCTCCTAGCATCGGTCGTTTCTGATTGGTTGTAATTTGAAATTTACGTTTGTAACAGTTCGCTCGTTTATTGGATTTCCTGTTTATTCTACATTGTTTTGAATGCAAACTTAATGAACAATATGCTCCATTTCTTCCTTCTTCTATTTCCTTGTATGGATAACCTTTCTCTCAAATTTATTTCACTTCGGACAAGTACCAATGGAACATGTAAACAACCATTGATCACTAAAGTTCTTTGTCTTCAGAAAACAGATACTGCAGCTAATTAGGGACAATTATTAAAATCTTTTACATAAAACAGTGTTTTCATATAAGAATGTGCATTAATTGTTAATAGTCATAATGTAAGTAGTAAACAATCATCGATGCAATTGTTATTATTTTAGGTGGAGCTGCCTCTAATGTATAGTTGATGACCTTAAGTTCCCCAGAAAGTGGAAAGCATTCTTTACTAGCAGTTTTCATTTGCAAATAGTGGAAACCTTAACTGCTAAAAGTGACCAAAAATATTTCTTCATTAAGAGGATGGATAACAACCATGAACCCTGTAGATTGTATTGTAGCTTCTGATATGTTCCTTAGAGATTGGAAAACATTTCTGAATGCAATATGCATTGAAATTACTGGAAAAACAAAAATGTTAATTTTCATCAAATTCCCTCAAATTCCCAGAAGCTATGGTAGCTGAAAACATGTATTTATGCTCATTATAATCTCTGTATATTCTAGATCAAAATTTATATACAAAATTCTACTAGGAACAAGTTTTTTTTATGAAACTACAGTACATTTTCGAAAACGTTATTGTTCCATCTGTCATTTGTGAAATACCAAAGTTTGTTAATTAATTATGAAAACGCTATAGCCGCTATAATCCAATATTTATGTTCATTTGAATCTATGTATATTCAAGATCAACATCCATGTCTAAAATTCTTATGGAAGGTAATTTCTACGCAAATACAAGCCATTTTCGAAGACGTTATTTTGCCAGCTGTCATTTGTGAAATACCAAAGTTTGTTAATTAATTATGAAGACGCCATAGCAGCTATAATCCAATATTTACGTTCATTTGAATCTACGTATATTCAAGATCAACATCCATGTCTCAAATTCTTGTGGGAGCTAATTTCTACGAAAATACAAGCCATTTTCGAAGTCGTTATTTTGCCAGCTGTCATTTGTGAAATACCAAAATTTGTTAATTAATTATGAAGACGCAATTGCAGCTACAAGCGTACATGTATACTCATTTTAATCTGTGTATATTCAAGATCAATATTAATGTCTAAAATTCTTCTGAGAGTTGGTGTATACGAAAATACAGGTCATTTTCGAAGACGTTATTTTCCCAACTCATTTGAGAAATACCAAAGTTTGTTAATCAATTATGAAGACACCATTGCAGCTACAAACTAATAATTACGCTAATTTTAATCTATGTACATTCAAGATCAAAATCCATATGTAACATTCTTCTGGGAGCTTATGTTTACGAAAATACAGGCCATTATCTAAGACTGTTTTCCTACTTGCTTATCAAAGTTTATATGTATGTTTGGTTGCAGGCTGTTTCCTGAATATTCCCAAAGATGTCTCTGCTTGTGTAAATTTAAACACATAAAACTCGAAAATTAATTAGCATTTAAATTAGTATACGTAAGTAATAACATAAGATTCATTCAAGCATTATTCTCATATGTTTGTTTATTAAAATTAGAACGTTTCTAAGGAAGTGGATTTTGTGCAGCGCTAAAATGCCTGAACTACAACCTTCGAAATATTGCTAAGAGATGGAGTCAGCTATCACAAAAAATGGAAGATTCATTTTGCGCCTAGAGTGCACGCAACCAAATATACATATAACATTTGAATAAAAAGTAGGATATGGTCTTAGATAATGTACGAAAAAAGTTTTTCCTTAATAATTACATAATTTTCATTACGTAACCGAGAAACAATGTTATGTTTTATTAAAGAAATAGGAATGTAATAAAAATAAGAAAATCATTACATTTTTATTTAATATTAAAAATAGTAATAATTAGTCCACTTAGAGTACAATCATAATGCAAAATAATTATATACAAAACATGTATCATTTACTATATATATATACAGACAATTTGTTTTTTTTAATAGATGTAACTTTTTAAAAGCAACATAAACGTAATATTAGAAGCTTCAATAATAATCTTCAAAATAAAATTACTATAAACTAATTAAACAATGTCCTTTTCTTATATATTTGGATTATTTTACAATATATAAATCACAATTTGTTTTCTTTATATGTAAATGAACACAAGAGATAATTACATATGTGAAAAATGTGTGGAGGAAATGTATGTACAATAACGAATCTAAAACAAACTAACTAAAAATAATACTATAGGTAAATATTATGTACACTGAATGACGGTTTGCCTCAGCATCAATATACAATTATACAGGGTGATGGCTGGTCCTAGTTTAAACCTCAGCACTTCGGTCAAATCTTGTTGATTGAGCATCAGGAAAGATAATCCATCGATGCGATTCGATCCGAAATGCGAGGCGTAATCTCTACAACAAGGCACGGATGCAATAAAGTTCATCACCTCCTGACAGTTCCAATGGCGAGGATCACTTTCCACATGCACATATCTATCTAAATATTTCGAATGCCTCGCACGCATTCTTTGTTCGTCCAAATTCACATCAGCAAAATCCAAAACGGTATTGTTCTTAGGCTCATCCGAACGCACACTGTCCTCCAACTCCTCCTTTATCCTTTTCGCCCTTCCCATATCGAATTCCATGTCCTGTTCGTCATCGCTCCATTCTCGCTTCGGCTCCTCGAACGCCATTTTCGTTGCAATTATATTCTTCATTTTAGAACTAAAATTTAAACAAAAATCAAATTAAATTTACACATTCAAAGTCTTGATTGTAAAAGTTCTTACATTTTATCTCTGGGTTCTCGACTAACTGGAACAACAGCCTCGACCTGTCTATCCGGACTTAGCAGCCTATCAGGTAATATCTTCTCCATGTCTATATTTTCGTCGGCATAAGGGCAGAATTTTGGTGAACTGTGAGTAGAATGTATAGGTCCTTGGATATGACCTTGTCCTTTGCAACCTATCGTTGCGCATTCCAAAAAGTCGTACACATCATTTGGAGCTGTAAATCAAAAAAATACATTAATCACATACTTATTTTTTTTAACGTGCTAAATCTTACTCAGGGGTGGTTCCAAATGATGTCCAGTTTTTTGGCACCAACTGATCGGATGGATGTCGGTGGAATCGTCGTCCACCCAATACGAATATCGATCGGGCCATCCATCGAAACGGATCCTCAGCTGGTTTTCGCGGAGCTCTTCGACGGTGGCCACACGGATTATCCTCGGTACTCGCTTGTCCACGCATTCTAGTCGCATGCCTCTTCGGAATCCGTTGTTGGGTCGTTGCTTGAAGGCACGAACCGGAGCTGCCGATGCTTTCGTCTCTTTCAGGTATTTGTCCCATGTAAACGATTCTGGATCAGGATAATCTAAAATTATTTATTTTGTTATATATGATTTGAACCGATTAATTGGCACAGTCAAACTCTAAAACTAACTATTTAAACTGTCCAGTCTTATTAAATTTTTAGATCAATAATGCTTGCCAAGTAAATATTCAAAAATCCAATAATAAATGTTGATGCAAACTAAAGTTTGCCATAGATGCAACAGGTAATCGATTTCGAATGTTAGTATACAAATTATGTAATGTAATAAAATTCTTACCGTTGGGAGGAGTGAGATTATGACCATGCTTATCACACCAGCCAACTGGATGAATGTAAGGTGAAGTGGGATCCGCCCAATAATCGTAAATATCGTCCCAACTATCGAAATGCACAAGAATCCTATTATCCATCATATCGGTTATTGTAGCGACGCAAACAAGAGCTGTGTTCTTTCGATCGACCGCTTCCAGTTTCATGCCTATCCGAAATCCGTTAGGAAATATTGCCTGTGTAATAAAATCATAAATAATTATAATATTGTTAATAATTTTTCAATATGCAATAGGACTTACGTTCGTATTCCGATTGAAAAATAGCGTTTTAGCTGCAGCCGTTGAATGCGTTTGCTTCAGGTAATTGTTCCAATTGAAATCCTTCTTGTGATCGGGCGGGGGATGCAGGGTATGACCAAATTTTTCACAAAACCCAGCTGGAAATATGTTCATACTGTCTGCGTTCACCCAAAAATCGTAATTGTCTGGGTAACCATCGAAATGCAAACGTATTCTGTATCCAAGAGTTTCCACGACTGTGAGTACGCAGAAATAGGAAGGATGTTGTGGATCAATTCCCTCCAACTTCATTCCCGCCTTGAAACCATTACGACCGTAAGGAAATGGATCTTTGAATAGTTTTACTGGAGCCGCCACAGCTTTTAGATGGTCCAAGTATTTGGACCAAGAGAATCCCTTCTTGTGACAAGTCCATGGATAGGCGAATTTATCCGACGAGTTCTCGTTGGATGTGTTTATTAAATTCTCGTCCTCCGACGATTCCATCTTGACGAATTCATCGCTTTTTCTGAAATACTGCTTTTTCTTCCTGTGCTTCACAGGCGGTTGGACATCCTCGCGTTCACCTGCTTCCTGACAGTCGTTGCTGCAGTACTTCGGACTGATAAAATCCGAAGGCATGCCGTAACAGCCACATATCAGGCACCTCATCTCGACTTGTTGCGCTACCTTAGGCTTTATCCTTTTCAAGTTCATCTTCTTGAACTCCTCGTCCGTCAAATATTCCAGCATTCCGAATTCGTTGATGTGGAACTTAATGTTCGTCGACGGTAGAGAGCCGACGCCGCGATCCCAGTGCAGCAGCTTAGACACATCCTCATCTTCGCACAGCACGTCCTCCAATTTCGATATCTCCACATCATCTTTAACAATCATCTTTTCAGGCTCCTCCTCCGTCTCCTCTTGAATATCGTCGTAGTCCTTCCGGAGGCAAATTGTCGACTTTCTTCGACGTTCGCTTTTCCGGACGAGAGGAGGCGGCGGCGGAGGTGCAATCCCTTCGTCGTGATGCTCAGACTGAATCTTCACCTCTTTCGTGCCCGGATCTGAAATGGTAGTAATTGATTTTATAATGGCAGTTGGGATTGGATTATTCTCTTTTCGGTCCACGTGAGTATTGTACGTTTTTTTCAGTATGGAAACGCCGTGCTTTATCAATTTCGGTAACTTCTCGTCTTCGTTTATTGATATCGTGTATCCGTTGTCCGCGACTGAATCCTCGACTATAGATATTTGATACGATTTATCCTGAGCCTCGACGTTCTTCGCCTCTTCATCGATTCTCTCGTTGCAAAATAGAGGGTCTGTCTGTTCTTTACTATTTTTAGCGACGTCCAGAATCGTTTTATCTTCAGGTAATTTCAAGTTGATTACGTGGTTAGGTTTTGGCTGCAGTGTAGGGAGCATCAAAGAGATTTGAGATTGGACAGAGTTGGTGGTGGTTGTGGATAAACGATTGTTGCTCATACTTGACAAGGGACTGAGAAGAAACTTTTGGCCCATGGTGACACTGTTCAGCTGCAGACCATCCTTTGTTGCAAACTTTGATATTGAAGGTATAGGTATTTGTGGTGGTATGAGACTGGTGGTCTCGTTTGGCTTACTCACTGGCTTCAGCAGATATGTTACTCCATTTTTCTGTATTGCAGGCTTCTGCAAAAGCTGATTACCAATCAACAGACTTTGAGGGGCCAACTTTGATGCATTCTGTATCTGTATCTGCGGTAGAGCATTCATTATAACATTGTTGCTGTTCGACTTGTTCGTGGTTATTTTCGAAGGGGTCTGTATGTACACAACAGGCAACATATGGTGACCAGTGACATTCTGCATCACTGGTGTTTGACTAACTGTTGTAGTAGTAATGGTCACCTTTGGTTCAACATTGTTTAAAAGTATGGAATTGACTTCAGAAGGGTTGCCATTTGGACTGACTAGATCGGAGGAAGCCATCTCTGCAAATAAATAAAGAAAATAATTAATTTACTTGTCTGCAGATTATTATAACAGCATAATAAACACATTGCAAGGTGCATTACTATATATGTTTGTTTTGTTCCCTGTTATCTGTCAGGGTTATAAACTGGTGAATATCTATGTTCACGGACTGGTAAAGGTGACGAAACTTACCTAAAGAGAGGCGAAATGTTATATTCCAAAGGATAACGACGAAAACTAATCACCAAACTGCATTTTCACAGCTTCAAATTAAATTTTTCACTAGCATCGAAGTAACACACTGATTCAAGCATTCGATCTTGGAAATTATATCCACCGTACGTCTGCCGCGCAAGCGCTCGTAACAATGCGTGCGAAGGGGGACATAGCATGGCGCGCTACCTCTATCCTTTTACAACAACCTCCCACAAACTCGCTCCAAAAACTCTTTGTATTTGTTTCAAAGATACTCAAAGTAGTAACGAAACAATCCAAGTTACCGCTAACTTCAGCAGCAACGGACTGCGGAAACGGAAACCAAATATTCCCCCCCTCAAGTACAAGATCACTCTACGTTAAAAACAGAAGTATAAAAATAATTAGCAAACAGCATTTAAAAAAAAACGTAGAACGTTACCTTCAGCTTGAGCTTTTACGCTTCGCATCCCAAACTAGTCTTTAATGTTTTCCGTAAATAATGCTCCCATGTTCGTATTATATCAACGTGTTTGTGTGTATTCATAACTAGAAAGACTTTTCCTTTCCTAGGTCGAGCACTACGTAAGCGCAACCCACAGTGCACACTTCCTAATTGTGTCAAATTGTTTTACCTTCGAAGGAGTTCTCTAATTCATCCCAGCTCTGAACGTCGTCGTGCGTAAAATACGAAACAGAAATTACGAAATACTCATTTACCTTGAAGCGAATGCTGAATCGAAACTTTTCACTCCTCTTTTCTCTGCCCTGACAGTTCTATCACTGTTTGAATGCAGATTACATGCTATACTAGTGTTACAAAACAAAGCAAATCACTTCGCTGCACGAATGGATAATTTCCATCGTTTTTCAGGATATTAATCTATTTTCCAACTGCTCCGAATTCAAGCGACTATCACTGCGATACTTATAGGCAACACACCTCAAACACGTGTATAGTTATGAGCAATCTGCGACAAATTTCTACTAACACGATGAAAAACAAGGTCTTTGACCAAAGACTACGCATATATTTATCATTGATACAACTCAATCCACAATATTTGATTTTTTTCAATTTACACAATTTTTATTAATTATTTACAATATCTCATTTTTCTTAACTAATATCCAAACACAATCAATTATTTCTTTAATTTTATCGCTTAAATTGTCCAATTTTATTGGCACCAATTTGCAGGGTCAATAAAAATGTTTAAGTAAAAGAAAATGCTTAACTTTAACCAATATAATTTTCTTAAAATACTTGTAGAATATTACAAAGAAGTAAATGATTCATAAAAATAATTTAGGTTGAGTAGTGTCCTCCATTTTTATTTTGTTATTGTATCGATTTTTCATTAAATATTTCTCTTCTCTTTTGCTTCTATTTATACGTCGCTGCTACTACTTTCAAAATAAACAGTTAACCGTAAAACAAACTAATAAACTTGTATTTGTTTGCTACTTTAAGTAAATAACTTATTGTAACAACTATTACTTCTTAAACTTTATTATGTCACGCTGTTTACTAACGCATCATTAATTATTTATTTTAATTGTTTATAATATGAAGTCAATATGAAATGTATTTAATAAGTGGAATGAAAAATATAGCAGCTGTATCGTAGGGTAATTCGTAAAATCGATTGTCTTCGTTAGTCTTTTAGTAGGTCTAATTGTTAATCGAAAGGGATATTAATGCAAGAGTTAATAATCAAACCTTCTACTGTGAAGACTGCAAAAATCTTCATAATTCCCACAATCTCAAATACCGAAGCGGAGACTTCACTCTGGGGACATAGGATAAACAAAATATTATAATATGTCTACAATTAATAACTGTCAAGGAATATCCGGATTTAAGGGCATTTTATAACCAATTGTATTCATAAACATATTAAATCTGTTTTAATTAAAAAAAAAAATACTCATGTTTTTTTATTCAAATTTGTTTTATTAAAATGAAATTGACTATTTATATACAAATAAATAAATACTAGAAAAAAAAAATAATGCGAAATGGAGTTACAATTTTACATTCGATCTGTTGTGTTTCAAATGGCTCTTCACTAAATGTCCTTCGGTTAGTGCAGCCATCAGGGAAACCTCTCCAGCTAGAACAGTGGCGCAGACGATTTTCGCCAACTGGTTTGCATTCTCACCGGGACGCTCCACGTTCGATCCTTTCACGCCCAGCATATCCAGGCAGGCTCCTTGAGGTGATAATATGGTTCCACCACCTACGGTTCCTATTTCAATCGATGGCATCGTGCACGTGATGTACAGATCTTTTCCATCATCGCCGCAGCTTTCCATTAGGGTCATGCAGTTGCTGCTGACGACGTTTTGAGCGGCATCCTGACCTGTGGCTATGAAAATGGCAGTGACTATATTAGCTGCGTGGGCGTTGAAGCCGCCAACACTTCCGGCCGCAGCAGATCCAATCAAGTTCTTCGACAAGTTAACATCGACTAATCTTTCTACCGTTGTTTTCAATACAGTCCTGACGATTTCTTCGGGGATGATGGCTTCGCATATAACCGATTTACCTCTTCCTTCCAACCAATTGATTGCAGCAGACTTTTTGTCCGTGCAGAAGTTACCGCTCAAACTCAAAATTTCCATGTCTTCAAATTTATCTTTAAGGAATTGTAAGGCAGCTTCTGTAGCTTTTGATAACATGTTCATGCCCATCGCATCTCCGGTTTTGGCTACAAATCTGATGAACAGTAATCTTCCGAATAGACGCGGATGGATTTTGGTCAATCTCGCGAAACGACTTGTACCATCAAACTTTACTTTAATACTATCGAAATTTGATTCGATCCATGTCAAAGTTTCGGTCGCCTTCTCCAACGTGGAGAAACGGACGACAGGTCCTCTAGTCATACCATCAGCGATCAATTTGCTTTTGATTCCACATCGATTAACCGCGCGACAACCTCGATTTGTACTGGCCACAAGGCATCCTTCCGTCGTAGCCAAAGGCACGTAATATGTCTTTCCATCTAATTTCAATGGTCCCGCCACTCCAACTGGCACCGGAATGTACCCCACGTTGTTCTCACAACAAACACCCATCACCTTATGGTAATCATAATTTTTATAAGGTAAACCTTCAAAATTTGCTTTCAGCAACTTTCTCCGAATCCTCACGGCGCGTTCGCAATCCCCTAGTGCCTTCTCCAAGTTATACTGCGAAATTACTTTGGTTCTAACCAATTCCATTACGTCGTTGTCACCAGATTCCTCTAATTCAATCAACTTCGCTTCATCCTCTAAACTGCTCTGTTGCGTCTGCACTTCCTGGTCGTGTCTTAAGATCTTCAACAAATCGCTTTTACTATCCGTTCCACTGAGTTTGTTCTCAAAGAAAACGAATTTAACAACTAACGCTGATAACAGTATTAAGATCACCAAATGATCGGTGCTCAAACTGACCCATTTCATAATTAACGAATAAAGCGATGATTCATTAGACGCGTTTGGTTCTTCTTGTACGACGAACGGTGTTATAACATCGTCTTCATTTTGCGGCCAACGACTGTGTGCATGCACCAAAGTCAATCCAACAGACATGATGATCTTAACTCGTTGCAGAACTGGATTCGAACTCTTCTGCTCGTCTTCTTGCAAAGCTTTGCAGAGGCTGAAATTCGATTCGGAGATGCGCGACACCTCCAGCGTGAGGGAAAGACACGCCGGGTAAAAAGTCATGAATACTATGTAATTAACAATAACTGATAAACAGGCGAAGCAGGATAACACATTCAGGCGCTCCACACCTGACAATGTCCCAACACCAATCACCAGAGTCTCCACAATTGTGTCCAAAGTGATGGTCGGTCCAAGCACTGACATGCCTCTGGCAATATTGATTTTAACTTCTTCATGGTTGGAGGCGCTCAAAGCATACTCTGCTAGTTTAGCAGCCTTTGATAAATCAATGAGTAAAAGGAAGAAGAATAGGGCATCCTTCAGTTCAACAACTTCCACTTGCAGCAAGTTTAACAGAGTTGTGCTGAATATGAAGCTGGAAAAGACTGTGAACAACCCAGCTATTCCTAAAATGTATTTTGATCCAAGCTTATGGAGATTGCAGAATTGGTAATATCCATAAAGCACTGCCAGACATCGGATAAGTGTCATCACTATAACATCAGCTGCATTGTACTCAACATCTTGCAGACACTCCACACAGTTTCCATGGATTTTTGCTTTTGGTGGAGAGATGAAAGACTGTTGCTCCACTGTTAGCATGCATGCTGTTAAAGTTAGTGTGGCAACGATCACCTCCCATGGATGGCTTGCACAGAACTCTCCATGGACACGAAAAAACTTAGTATACATTATACTCACACTCAAGTATTTAACAGCACTTTCACATAAACATAATAGATCAACAACAGCGAATTTTATAATCCACTTTAGTCAGGATTTATATTAGTTGTGTAAGTACATATTTCTTTCAGGAAAATAATTGAAAAGTTAGGTTATTCTTTTGACATTACTTAAATATATATATTATATACATATATATATACAATTGATACATTTTCCGGCTGAAAATTGCGAGAACCGTATTTTGAAAAATTATAAACGGCGTTCAGCGTCGTAAACATTAGTATAATGCAGCCAAGTAAACCTGCGTTAGGAACAAGCGGTTTCCAAGAAGTAGAAGAATAATTTAAATGTTAATTTGAATTATTATCTTAAATTATAGCATCTAAATTGATATCTTAAATAAATAAAGCTAATAGAGAATAAAATAATTAAATTTGAGCGCAATTTAAATAAATTATTTTATATATATGCAACCAAATGCACACGTTGGACATATTTTGAAATTGATGCTTGAGTAAATGCGTTGTAAACATAAAATATGTTTTACAAATGATGTAAAACAGACAAACCAATTAAATAATCGTTAGATTAACGAAATACGTTTATTTTATGCATGATTTATGTGCGATTTGCGTTTAGAGGAATTGAAATTGTAACGGATGACGTGAAATAATATGCCTTAATGGACTTGCAGACAGAACCTGTAATAGCACGCTGTTTACACCACACATCTTCGGTAATCATTTGATTTGAACAAAGTGGATAATTCCATTGCAAATGATACCGAAAACAAGTCCCAACAACACCAAGAACAAGTTGCAAGTTTACGAAAATCCTGACCTTATTCTACTAGGAATTTATTGAATCTGTTTCGTATACATTAGCAGTATTACAATAAAACGTATTACGCTATTTTCTAATTAATAGAGACGTGCAGCAAAACGCTGGATACCATTACTTAAACATAGTTTTGTGCAATGATAGGCAATGAATGAAGAATAATTGTTGTATGCTTAAAGACCACAACTGGTAGCTAACCGAGCCGTATTCCTCATTGTAACACATCCCTTAACACCGAGCAATTGTTTAGTTTATCGTTTATACAAAGAATTGGTAATTATAAAATAAAAATAAAGTCTTACCATCTAAATATGTAGCTTACAAGGAGTGCACATGCGCTTCGCTGGCCACTTGGAAACACAATGTTCTTCTTCTACAACGTTGCCGATGCTCAAGGATCTGGATGTATCTATAGATAACCGGTGATTTCTGAAAACGTGCGCCAGGACGAAAAAATCCAATCGATTATTATTTCTCTATAAATAGCTCTTTCATATTACATTCAAATTCAGACGTTTATTATTTCATCCATTCACAACAATTATTTTCTTATATAATCTTAGTTTTATCAATTGTATTTATCAATATAAATCATTCATAATACAACAATTTGTTATCTAACTACCTTTTTAAACTATTTTCTTTATATACCTTGCATTATTGATATATCTATGGATTTTGTTAACTAAATATATTTTTTATTGACCAAAATATGTAATAAAATGTAGTAAACATTGTTCTAATAAATAAATACGTAAATCTTAAACATTTCATGTTGCTTTAATATTTCTTCTTCTCCTTCCACTAATGAGTCTCTTTCTGGAAACACATATCACTTATTATCAACAATGATTAAGTGGTAAGTGTCAAGTCGAAACCTCTGCAAAATCAGTAAATCGAGAGGGAAACGCTTTAATATTTAAAATATTGTTATTTTCTAATGAACACCCTTACTTTATACAAGAAGTTAGTTACGATAAATGTGATATTGAACTATGTGAGTCATTGAAACAAAGTTCAATTTGTATCATTCAATAGTATTGTAATTAAATCATTAATAGTAGTATAAATTCTTTATAAATACACATAATATACTGATAATTAGTGAGAGGATTGTTATAATTATTGATTTTTTATGTAACGGTGTCTTCTGACCGTTGATGATGGTTCATGGTCATCGTTGTGATATGAGGTGTTTTTCTATAAATACAATTAATCGAGTAGGTTTTGTACTGTGTATAAGAGTAAATATTGTTGAAGATGGAGATAAAAGCGTAACTACGGAATTTATAATAACCGTTAAATGGTTTTAAATATTTTGTTTGGATGCTTTTATTTTTTCAAATAGGAGCGGGACATTTAAATTTTAAATGTATGTTGCATAATATACGTTTAGAGATTATATAATTGCTGCTTTACAAATGCATAATGTGCAAGGAAGTTTTCGAATGATCAAAACGTCTTTAGGTGATCGAAATTCAGTGGAATTATGTGGATTTCTGAAATTTTCCAAACGCTGGCAACGTTGTGTTCATCAGCTGATCGTCCCCCTACTTCTGATGCATTGTATTTTGACGCATCTCGTACTGTTTTGGATGCACCCAAGCGCCTGATGTGACATTTTATGTTATAAATCGCATCGAACAGCAGATATCTAATATTGTCACACGTTACGAACTGAAGATAAAAGGTAAGTGAGTTATTCCGATCGTGGATCAAGTCTGCAGAGCGACGATCTTTAAACTTCTTCCTGCTATTTGTCAACTGCAGTTGCACTCCATTTAATACCTATTATAAAATGGTAGAAATTTATTTTTTTCTCTTTCACCTGCTGCTTGATAAAAAAAAAATGCTATTCAAATTATTAGATGAACATGTTCCAGTTTTATGAGATGGGGGGTGCAGTGAGTTCAGGTCGCAACAACAATCACCTGATTGATAATTTGGTTGATAATGATTACATACACACAATCATGGTGGAGAGGGTGTTCCGGGCAATCGACCGAGCAGAATATATGCTGCAGGAGTACAGGTGTGAAGCATACAAGGATCAGGCTTGGAGACATCAACACTATCATCTGTCAGCACCTTGTATTTATAGTGAAGCTTTAGAGGGGTTGAGGCTGAGGCCAGGACTTAGCTTCTTGAATTTGGGTAGTGGCACTGGGTATCTGAGCACCATGGCTGGTCTGATTCTGGGTAGCAATGGTGTCAATCATGGGGTGGAATATCATGAGGATGTCATCAAGTATGCCTACACCAAGTTGGAGGAATTCAAGAAATACTCTGGTGCCATAGACGAATTCGACTTCTGTGAGCCACAGTTTATGCAAGGTATAAAAAAAAAACATCTTTACAGAAGAAAATGTATTGTATCTTTTAATTAACGTTTAATTAACAAATTACTGATACTATTTGTTTACATTTGCAGGAAATTGCTTGGCACTTGCGCTCACCCGCAGGTATGATAGGATTTACGTTGGAGCGTCCTGTCCTGAGCAGTACGATGATTTCTTGAAGAGTTTCTTAAAAGTTGGCGGCATTATGATCATGCCGTTCCGAGATTCCCTGATGCAGGTCCTGCGCGTTTCTGAAAGCTCCTATCACGTTTGTCCATTGATCCCAGTGACTTTCGCAATGCTGATTCTACCGAAAACAAACAATCCAGAGCCGCAGGAACTCCGTAAGTGCATGTGCACGCAAACGAATCGCAAATTTAATTAAATACTCTCCAACACAGTTGACATTCAACCGCTGTCCTTGCAACAGATGTGCCGTAATAAAATCAGAAATATTCTGAGAGAAAACGTTAATGAAGATGTTCCGAATATAAAGTTCCATCGCAGCAAAATGTTCAGTCACCTGAAGCGTTACCACAAGATTCACGATAAAGATATGGCCGATTTTGAGTACACCAGTCTTGTGAATCGTCAAAGCTGCGATGAAGACGATAAATTCCCTGAAGGTAGGTTGAGAAGCGAAATCTCAATTGTGTAATTTATTAAAAAATATATTATTTTGTTAGCTAAAAAGAAAAAGAGGTGCGACGATAAGACTGTTAGGAGGAGGAGACGACGTGATAATTCAGATAGCGGCGACTCTTCCTCTTCTGATATGGAGACGAACGAGAACGCTGAAGAGCATCTGCTCAGACCTACATTGAATTATTTCGCTTCTCCATCGTTCATTTTCGATTGGAACATCAATTTGAGTGAGCACAGCGACGAGGAGGAGGTGGAGGAAGAGGAGGAGGAACAACAACAATCGAATGAGTTCCGGGATGTTCTTTGCAGCGATGAGAACAGTTGCAACAGTTGCACCGATGAAGGTGAGAGCGAAGAGGATCATCCTGTTAGGAGGATGATAGAGAGTCCATACACGCCTTTGATGCGCGAAAAAATTGACGAGTTACCTTTACCTGGAATGTTGAAGGAGTTTTTGAATTATAATAGGGTTTAAGGTATTTTCTTTGAATTTGTGAACGAACGGATGAATGTTATTGGAATTTAACATTTCTTTTTTCTTGTTGTAATGTTTAATGTATATGTTTGTATAAATTAGAATATATTTTTTATTCAATATAATTAACAATCTTTAGTTTATTACAACGCTGTGTACAATTTAAAACTTGTGATCTATGTCGATATAATATTTTAAGGTGAGTCTTTCCAATTTCTTCAATAACTTTACGTTAAATTATACATTTCTATCAAGATATTGTAATAAATGGGAAATTAAAGGAATATTTGTATAGGAAATAAAGTATATTATTTAACATATTTAATTCTCTTAATTAAAAAAAAAACCTACCAAGTCATTACATTTTATTTATCATTCACAAAATTGAAAGTCTTACATTTTGCTACACACTCCAAAAATTAATATTATTAAGAACGTACAACATTACGTAACGACTAAAAAATTTCTTTTACATTTTTTTAAATTTATTTCTATCACATCAAACCATTAAAAAGTTTAATTAGAATTTAGTTTTTTCGAAAATTAATTAATTATAAAAAAAATGTGAAAATAAGAATTATAAGTATTTGCTAATTAAATGAAACGTTAAATTGTAACTCAACTCCAAAATCTCTTTGAATTTGTCTTTCACGTTTTCTAAGAACACTGATGTTTTAAGCAACAATAATAATTCCTAGAGAAGTAATCTACTTTTATATTAGATTAATTAATACATGTTGGATATCAGCGCTTCATTGAAAATGCGGAATGCGCTGAAAGTAAGTTTAATAAATTAGAAAATTAATTAATTTTAGATTTTTATAATTAAAAAAATATTGAGAAAACTTTCATTATTTTGATAATTCAAATTAATAAGACATAATTTTACAAGTTACGTTAATTATTACATTAAATTTATGCAAATATTCCAATTAGATTGAGAAATTGTAAAGTAATTATTTTCTAAAGTTTTAAATTTAGTTACGTAAAGAAGCGTAACGTTTTTTTTTCCTTTCTCTGGTATTAGGTACAGCGTTTCGAACTATGCATCTTATTGTGCGCTAGACCCTTTCAATGTAATGAGTTGCCGATTGTATGGAAGGAGAGGAGGTCGGTAGGTAGAAGGGTATAAGGAGAATAGACACTTGGTAATTGCATTCCTCGATGCTAATACAGCGGACACGCTGATAGGGTAATTGCCTTAAATTCCACATCCTTCAAGGAATTCCCTGCCTCTGTACTGTGTGTACTAGCTAGTAGCATGACTGTTGCTACTTGCTGCTCCAGCAGCAAATACATACACGAACAAGAGGTTTCTGCTTTTTGTGCCGATTCATCGTTAATATTAATTACTCGAGCACAAACACGCACGTATAGCTTCTCCCCTAATTTGGATGACTCGATAGTAATTTCGGCCGCCTTCGATTCCTACGCTATTTGCAGTTCGATATTGCACGTTTCCGCACAATCTAATTTCACAACAGTTTCTGCATTTTTTTTAAATCACGTAATTGAATAATAACAATAATTCTATGAAATTATGGAACAAAAATCAATAGTTGAGTGACAAAATAATATGAATGAATATAATGGATGGAACAATCAGATTTAGATCGTAGATGTAAATTTAATGAAACTTTTGTTTGTGAAAACGGACGTTGTTTGCATTGCTGCAACCCTTAAATAATTTAGGACGAAAATCAATATGCCGTAAGGAAACAAAATTATTATTTTTGTTTTAAATAATTCTAATATTTGTATATTTATATAAAATTAGTAGGGCTAAAAAATATTTGTTAATTTAATTACAAATTAATTAAAAAAACAAATAAAAAATGTATTGATGTGAGGAAATTAGGGAAAATGATTGATCAATTATTATAAATGAAATTTACTTGTTTTAAAATAAGTTTTCCAAAAGTTAGGTGCGCGCAACGCGCGGTCCATTCGGACGCGCGGAATTTTTTGTTCCTGAAAAACTTTGGTAAAGTTGCTGTAAGTAGTGGAAAGTTGTTCCAAGGTAGGTCATAGGATAGTAGTAGTATTGCATCGTTACTGCGTAACAACTTTATTGACTTTCATCCCTTAGTTTTCCTAAAATATCTTATGCAAAAATGAATTGAGTTGAATCTTGCATAACGTGACCAGTCCTCGACAGCTGATCATCCACGTGCTTGTGCCACGTGTCCAATGGAAATGTGCGATCAAATTAGTACAAAAAAAAAAAGTAAAGAAGACAAAAGGAAGCAACAACAGCAGTGACTTGTGAGTTAGTTTCGGCAGAAATAGAATTGAAAAGCGGGTGCCGTGGCCGCCGATTATTGATTTTCTTTGGCCGACTGCGCAACAGGGGGAGCGAATTTCCTCCGAAAGTACTTCCATATTGGATCATGCCCGTAAGAGTCGCTGGCACTGAAAAGTTTTTTTCACGCTTCCCGAACGCGTGGCGTCGCTGCGACTTTGCGTCGGGACGCCTGAAAAGTTCCTAAAACTAACCGGAAACGCATCCGCATCGCGATCCGCGTGTGCCAGTGACCATCCGCGTTTTGCCTAGGATCCAACATCCAAGGTTGGTCAGATTTGTTTTGAACTTGTTGTTTGCTAGTTTCGGGTGAGCGTCGTTTGCGTCGTCTGCATGCCGACGTCCTTCTGCCCATGCCTCTGTATGCATGGGAGAAACAAGGAGAGATAGATTTGTTAGGTTAGGTCGGACGTCGTGCCAGGATGAGGACGTGAAGGAACTTTTCTTCATCCTTATTATGTTTTGATGAATCACCGCATCGTTTTCCCACATCCAAAAACAAAAAAAAAAAAAAACGATTTTCACATCCAATTTTTTTTTTACGAACTGGACAGTCCTTATTACTTGGGGAAAACTTTTCAAACTGTCAACGAAAGTGAAATCGAAACTTTAATTTGCATACACCACGTGTATATAAGGCACTTCCAAATAACAACAAATCAAATTCTTTTTTTTTTTCACATCCTTATAGGATAATCTCTGGCGTCGGTATTCTTTTATTCTCTCGACTTTTATTATTTTTTCATCCCCCTTATCTACCACCTGTTTGTAACAAAACGCGAACGCAACGCGAGGCAAGCGAATCTACTCCCTTCAGAATAACGCATTTTCGTTTTTATTGTGCCCGTTAAGTTTTCCTCCCTTTTATGACTCTGCGAAAACTTTTTCCCAACTTTTACGCTTGCTCCTCTTTTTTTTTCCTCTCCATCCTTCCTTCCTACACCACCCACAATCTACCACCCGCTTTCCTTTTTACTCATTTATCATTAAAAACAAAAAGCGCTTACACAGATTATTTATTTATTACATAATTAATTCATTTATTACAACTGTTTTTATTTATGGAATTAAACAATTAATACCGTTATTTAAAAAAAATAATAAAATTATTATAGAAGACTTAATTAATTATATAACAGAAACAAATGAAGGGACGATGTAAATGCAATTGATGAGTTAATCTTGTAACCAAGGTAAATATGTCTGTGTAGGCGACGGAAAAAGAAAAAAAAAGTTGTCCGTTGTCCATGGAAACGAACGGAAGTTTTCCCAAGTTCGGTTTCGGTTTAGTACGTAACTGCAAAATGCTGGGGGTCTCCGAATATAATAGGGAAAGATGTTTTCAAAGAACCCCTCGCATCCCCTAAACTGGTCGGGAACGCTGCGTCTCACTTCAGCAAATCTGCCTTTTACTGCAGCTTAATCGATACATTCAGATTATATAGAAAAAGAAACAAACGTTTCGCACTGAAAAAATCACCGCATTCCTTTTTCAACTCTATTATTTTTTTACATTATTTATTAATTTTTCATTCGTGTTTTACTATTTTTTTGTTTTTGTTGCTTTTATTGTTCTCAAGTTTGCCGAACTACTTAAAACTTCCCTCGGTTATTGATTTAATGCAGACCTTTTTCCGCTACATGCATACGCATACTTGAGCAGATAGGGATTTGTAGTAGCCTTGGTTTGTGTATTTGTGTCTCTCTATCTCTCATTCTCTCACTATTTCTTACCATGTTAAACTAAATGGGAGCAAACGTGGTTTGTGTTCCAGCAAATAAGTAAACAATTCTTGGCGATTTCTGTGATTCACGATGTCCAATCAAGGGCAGCAACCGCCTCCGCCGCCGCCGCGAAAGCTGCAGAGCCATTCCATTGAGAAACTTCTGGAGATGCCAACAAGTTCGAAAGCTAAGCATTCGCGCTTCAACATCCCCACGCCGAAAAAGGTAAGTTCTCTCCTGTTCACAAAATATGTGGGTAGTTTTCTGTGCAATCCACGGACGTGTTCTACCCTTAGATACAAGAGGGTGCCACCGATTCCGAGCGCCAGATTTTACTTGACTTGTAAATATTTTGAATCTCGCTATGATCACTTCACTGCCTATTACCAATCAAAAATAAACATCAAATATTACAAAACTTTCTACGTTACCAATCATTATTGCATAATTTATTAATACTACTTTACAAAACATTTTAAGGTAAGTTAAATTAGAAAAATAATATAAAATTATTAAATTTAATAAGAAATTACAAGGTTTTTAATTGAAAATTTCTAAGTAAAAATTAGGCTAAATCAATATAATTTTTCACAAACGTTTTTTCTACTTAATAAAATATACTTACATTTTAAACAATTTTGATTAATTTCATAAAAAAGTTTGATTATTCTAATAATTATTATAAAATAAATATATTTTAACTTTTTTATAGAATTTTATTAAGAATTCAATCATTATAATTACAATAGATTAATTAAGCTAAAAATTGATGGTTTTTACGTGAAATTTTATTAAAAGCACGTGAGGTAAGTAAATCTATGATTGTTAATATTCAAAGTGAAATCTTCTCAAATATTTATACAAATGCAATACAATTTTGTGTTCCATTAGGGTTTTACAGTAATCGACTATATTTTTCTTGTTAAAGACAACTAAACTAAATGTAATATATTTACTTAGTAGACAGTGCATTTGTCATAAAGAGGAGATCGATGTAAGGAATGTCCATAAGAAACGTTAATGATATTTACTTATACATTAAGTCCCTTTCGAGGGAGGACGTAATTATTGAAAGGCTTCTTCTATATATTTATTTTATGGTTGCTCGCTCGGATATTTGTCCCATCCTATTTGTAATTTATTTAAACTGTTTCGTGGATGGATGCATACAACGAACTTCCATTATCCCTTTAATTACTTTTAGACTTTCTCTAATAATTAATACGAATAGATTTGTGTCTGCAAAGGCGCCAACTTCGTTCCGAGTTTTAAAGTTGTCACTCCGGAATACAGGACCCTTCGCACTCATTAATTTCCACACAAAATGTTTGAGAAATCCTTACATTTTCAACTCCACGATGCAAATAAACAGTTTCACATTTTGATATAACAGTAATAGACATATTCTGACTATACATAAGTTTATTGACAGATACGAAAGGTGACAGGTTGAGATTTGAAGTCTAAAAGGTGTCGTATTGGAATATAAAGAATTGATGTTGTGCAATTAGATTATTGTATACATGTCATGTTACTGTTACAAATGCTTCCTGTGAAAAACATTGAATATTTAATTGGGTCTTCGCCGCGGCTGGCTTATAAATTTTTGAAAACCTCGAATCGATTCTGGCAATAAGAGAAAACAAAAAAAATGAGAGGAAGAAAAGGGGACGAGGAAAGAAGAAGAAAAAAAGAATTATGCTACAGCAAAACGAATCCAGATTTAATGCATGCAAATGAAACGGTTCTCGGCGACACTTTGAAATATTCAAACTGTTGCCCCACCGGTTCATAATAACACGTCTTCTTGCAATGCTTTTTGTTATTTCTATTCGTGTTTTTTTTTCTTTATTTGAAATAAATAATTTGATTTAATTGGTGATATTTATATTTTCGAGGGTAAAACTGTCGTGTCGTGTGGCGTGACATTTTTTTTTTCGTCATTTGGATGAGGGTGGAGGTGATTTTCCGGTGAAAACAATTCCACCCTCTAAAAATGACTCTATATTATTATAAAATCTTCAAATTGGTGGGTTTTGGAAAAGAAATCGGAGTGGCGCTATGATTGTCTGATGAAGGGTTACATTAATTATAAAACAGTGTTTGAATTCATGAAAATTCAATGAATTTTCATAGAACTTTAATTTTTGGAACTTGTTGATTCAAAAGAAATTATTTTTTTTTGTAGACTTAAGAAAAAAAACGTAGAAATATGAATTAGATTTTCAAAAATTAAGATGAAAATGTTTGTATTAGATATTACAAAAAGTAGCATTAAGTTTGAATTTTTGAAAATTCAATGAATTTTCATAGAACTTGAATTTTTAGAACTTGTTTCTTTTTTTTGTTCAAAAGGAATTATTTTTTTTTGTAGACATAATTAGATTTTCAAAAATTAAGATGAAAATTCTTGTATTAGATATTACAAAAAGTACCATTAAGTTTGAATTTATGAAAATTCAATTAATTTTCATAGAACTTGAATTTTTGGAACTTGTTGATTCTTTTTTTTTGTTCAAAAGGAATTATTTGTTTTGTAGACATAAGAAAAAAACGTAGAAATATGAATTGGATTTTCAAAGATTAAGATAAAAATTTATGAAAGTTATGAAATTTTTGTACCAATTAAAATAAATAAACGAATGAATGTTTTTTGCATTTATGGGGAAGATTTAAAATAGATAAATTAACACTTAATTTGAGGGGTTGTTTAAAGGTGTTATTAAGGTGTTCGGTAATTGGATATTGAAAGGAAGAAGGTGATCAGTTATAATGAAATAACAAGGCCGGAGGACCGGTGGTAAATATGGAGACAGGGTGGGTCGTGAAGCGGGAATTTCCCTATCTTCGTCGCGGTATAAATCTCAAGATGTCCGTAACAGGGTGTAAACAATAGAGGTGAAGAACCGGGGCCACCTAGACTATCATAAATATCTCGAATTTGTAATCTGGCACTTTGCTTAGTTCGCCTTCCGCTTCAGAGGACGCATTCCTTCTATTATTATATATCCGTGCCCTTTCCTCTTCCTTCTCCTTACACCGACCGACCGAGAACCACCCCAAAAACCCGCCCTTGGGGAAAGAGAGAGAGAGAGAGAGAACACTGATTCAATATGCCACTGATCATTGGCGTCGAAAGGTATTTCATTCGCATACCTACTTATAGATAGATAAATGAACGCTTGTTACAAGCAGCTACAATTCCGCACCGTAGATTCCGAGCATTCGGATCGAATCGATTTGCTTGATCTTCTTTTAAGTTATTTTTTTCTTACTGAAAGGAAATCTTGGAACAGTGGTGAAATTTACGAGGGGTTCGGAAAAGGAAAACAAAGTAATTTCCATAAGGATTCAATAAAAACGCGAGTAATCTGAGGCAATATACACATGTCGGTGCCGGTGCTTGGATAATGCATAGGAAAAACCACCCACCCATCCAAGCGATCCCATCCCCAAACGGCGGCACCGCAGCGATCACCGTTTTATGATGCGTTTATACGTTATAAAGTCATCCATCCTCCCATACAGTGTGGTATGGTTCTGTGGGGAATAATATGCTCGGGATGGAACTGTCGCGAGTTTTGGGGAGCAACCAGCCATGAATATTATTTTCCTAATCATCCTCGTTCATCCCCCTTTTAACAACAAGACCGACCGAACGCGAAAAATATGCAAGTCACACGCAAACACAGACCTAGTATAAATTAACATTCGTTAAATTTTTGCTCGTTACTCGTAAAATTTACTGAAATTCGCTTCAACCGTACATATAAAACTTTTACTCATTTTCATTTCAAATGAAAAATACACTGTTCTCATTTCTATCTTTATATTTTATTAGAAACTCCAAATTTATGTAATTTAGAATGGATGAGAATGTAACATTTCATTATCTAATTTAAGAATATACTTTTTGTGTAATTAGTAGAAGTAATTAATGTGATGTATTAATTTAATTAGTTTGAATAGGGATTTAGGTGAAACTGAATATGTTAAAGGAATTATTTTTTTTTGTAGACATAAGAAAAAAACATAGATTTTCAAGAATTAAGATGAAAATTCTTGTATTAGATATTACAAAAAGTACCATTAAGTTTGAATTTATGAAAATTCAATGAATTTTCATAGAACTTGAATTATTTGAACTTGTTGATTCTTTTTTTTGTTCAAAAGGAATTATTTGTTTTGTAGACATAAGAAAAAAACGTAGAAATATGAATTAGATTTTCAAAAATTAAGATGAAAATTCTTGTATTAGATATTACAAAAAGTACCATTAAGTTTGAATTTATGAAAATTCAATGAACTAAGATGAAAATTCTTGTATTAGATATTATAAAAAGTACCATTAAGTTTGAATTTATGAAAATTCAATCATTTTCATTTCAAATGAAATATACACTGTTCTCATTTCTATCTTTATATTTTATTAGAAACTCCAAATTTATGTAATTTAGAATGGATGAGAAAGTAACATTTCATTATCTAATTTAAGAATATACTTTTTGTGTAATTAGTAGAAGTAATTAATGTGATGTATTAATTTAATTAGTTTGAATAGGGATTTAGGTGAAACTGAATATGTTCACAAGGAATTATTTTTTTTGTAGACATAAGAAAAAAACATAGAAATATGAATTAGATTTTCAAGAATTAAGATGAAAATTCTTGTATTAGATATTACAAAAAGTACCATTAAGTTTGAATTTATGAAAATTCAATGAATTTTTATAGAACTTGAATTATTTGAACCTGTTGATTCTTTTTTTTGTTCAAAAGGAATTATTTGTTTTGTAGACATAAGAAAAAACGTAGAAATATGAATGAGATTTTCAAAAATTAAGATGAAAATTCTTGTATACGATTAATTTAAGTTGGATTTTTGAAGAACAAAGTTATGAAATTTTTGTACCAATTAAACTAAATAAACGAATGAATGTTTTCTGTGTTTATGGGGAAGATTTAAAATAGATAAATAAACACTTAATTTGATGCAAGTCACACGCAAACACAGACCTAGTATAAATTAACATTCGTTAAATTTTTACTCGTAAAATATACCGAGATTCGCTTCAACCGTACATATAAAACTTTTACTCATTTTCATTTCAAATAAAAAATACATTGCTCTCATTTCTATCTTTATATTTTATTAGAAACTCCAAATTTATGTAATTTAGAATGGATGAGAATGTAACATTTCATTATCTAATTTAAGAATATACTTTTTGTGTAATTAGTAGAAGTAATTAATGTGATGTATTAATTTAATTAGTTTGAATAAGGATTTAGGTGAAACTAAATGTGTTCACAAGGAATTATTTTTTCTGTAGACATAAGAAAAAAAGATAGAAATATGAATTAGATTTTCAAGAATTAAGATGAAAATTCTTGTATTAGATATTACAAAAAGTACCATTAAATTTGAATTTATGAAAATTCAATGATTATTTGTTTTGTAGACATAAGAAAAAACCTAGAAATATGAATTAGATTTTCAAGAATTAAGATGAAAATTCTTGTATTAGATATTACAAAAAGTACCATTAAGTTTGAATTTATGAAAATTCAATGAATTTTCATAGAACTTGAATTATTTGAACTTGTTGATTCTTTTTTTTGTTCAAAAGGAATTATTTGTTTTGTAGACATAAGAAAAAACGTAGAAATATGAACTAGATTTTCAAAAATTAAGATGAAAATTCTTGTATACGATTAATTTAAGTTGGATTTTTGAAGAACAAAGTTATGAAATTTTTGTACCAATTAAAATAAATAAACGAATGAATGTTTTCTGTGTTCATGGGGAAGATTTAAAATAGATAAATAAACACTTAATTTGATGCAAGTCACACGCAAACACAGACCTAGTATAAATTAACATTCGTTAAATTTTTACTCGTAAAATATACCGAGATTCGCTTCAGCCGTACATATAAAACTTTTACTCATTTTCATTTCAAATAAAAAAATACATTGCTGTCATTTCTATCTTTATATTTTATTAGAAACTCCAAATTTATGTAATTTAGAATGGATGAGAATGTAACATTTCAGTATCTAATTTAAGAATATACTTTTTGTGTAATTAGTAGAAGTAATTAATGTGATGTATTAATTTAATTAGTTTGAATAGGGATTTAGGTGGAACTGAATGTATTTGAGTTGTTGTTAAGGATGCGGGTTAAATGTTTGTTGATGGAATGGTGATGTATTCATTATCGTGAGATCGGCTAATTCGTGATTTTCTTGAGCCGATAGTTGTTGGCTTGCTCCGAAGGGCATTTACATTAATTGGGTCGACGCGGGGTCGTGTTACGTATCGCAAGGATTCGACCGTCGGCAGGAGGATGAGGAGGACGAGGCGGAATAGGAGAAGTAGTAGTAGTAGGCTACTTTAGTATTCAAAATAAGGGTGGCACTGAATAAGTCATACAGTCCTTGCTACAGTGCTGTTTCTTACAAGTAACTTGTTAATGCCTGTTGCGGCCGGAAGGGTTGAACATCTAAGGAGGAACACGGACGTATTTATGCAGTGTGTGTCGGCGCGGCCAAAGGAGTTTGCGGTTGGTATTACGATCAGGTAACATCGCGTCTTAAAACTAGCATCCCCCAAGCCCAAGCAGCCGCCTCCGCCGAAGACGAAGTTGGGGTCCGTGCAGCGTCTTAACTGAACTTCCCCAAACCCTTACAAACACCCACCTCTGAAGCGCCTCCAAAGCCGCCCCCCCCCCAACATCTCGCCATCCGCAAAACTTAATACCACCTCAGCGTGTCTGTCCCAGATTTCTTCGCGAAACACATTGCCGTAACCGCGAAGAGAAGGACCACCTCTGACGGAATCCCTGAGCAGTGTATTAATAATTGTCTTGCATCTCAATTAGCCTGCATTAGCGATTCCTGTCGAGGAGTGGTAATAATATCTGGAATGTTCCAGACGTGCCCCATAAAGTCTCTCTCTCACTCTTCTATTCCATTTTTTTTTCCTTACAAAGAAGGTAATAGCTATGCGGAGTCAGGTGTGGCGGCAATCGGGATGTCACCCCTCGGCGGAATGACCATAATTCTCGTTGAAAACAATTCCGAGAGCCCCGAGATGATAAATCTGCAGGAATGAATCGGAGCCAATACACAGGGAAAACTTGTTTATTTATGGCGTCTTTCAATTTTTCTATGGCACACTTGGGTCACATTTAATTTACTTTTTATATTGCCTTCACTACCTCACGTTTCACCACTTAATTGTTCCTTATTTTTTTCTCTCTCTCTCCATTGCCATTCTCATCCACCTTGAGAATGTGCGATTTTCTTACCGGTCATAATTTCACTCATTCCAGACATGTTGCGTATTAAATATTTAATGTAATGTAATCCCGGAGCTGAAGGTTTTTCGGTTGGGGAACGAGCAAAGAGATGGGTGGAGATGCGGAGAGGCACGAGGGTGGTTTTCGCAGTGAGCTATGGTGGCAGCGGCAGCGGGAATGGCGCGTTCATTAGAGTGGCCAGGTCGCGTAAAGTGAGGGTTAGTTAGCATCGTCAGAGGGTATAAAATGCAAGGTTGACTGAAGACACGAGTACTACTCGGTGCCCCGGTACAGCAGCGGCAAGGGGATAATAAGTTACCCAGGAATTAGCTTGCAATTCACACTCTTGTACGCCTAGGCTCTTTTCCCGAACCGCAAACCACCCTTACTCCTCTTCCACCTCAACCACCTCTTCGGGGCCCATCTTTCCCGAGTCTTTCGTTTTTCGGTTAAACATTAATGAACATTGTTCCCCAGCTCCGGCTCTTCTAGATTTTAAAACCAAACCCTCCCTTCCCACACATACACACACATTCGCAGACCTACGAAATCTTCCCATCCGCATCGCATTAAAATTTAATTTTTACCACAGCAAAAGTGTTTGCGTTCTTAGAGATTTGCATATTATCTTTTGACTGTGTTTTACATTTAAATTTCCAATGTCTATAATCACAAAATTAAGAATACATTAAACTCTTCATCAAAAATGAAATGATTTAATTCAATTATTTCTATTCTATATTGGAATACAAATAAACTTACGTAATTAAAAGAAATAGGGATCATACATATCAGACTAACATTTTAACACTATGATTACAGTTTTAAACTAATGATTAGTAATTATTGAATATAATAAGATTCGAAATAAAATTACATTAAAAAAATTTAATTGCATAACACAAGTATGTAAACCAATCGTGTATTATTTATAGGGAATTAGAATTATGATAAAAATTGAATTTACAGGGGAAAGTAAGTATTTTTAAGAAAAAAGATAAATCTTGTATTAAGATAATCGATGCGAATCGAAAATAAATCCATCTGAAATGAATGCAAATAACCTCCGAATGGGAAGTGAACTAGTCTCAAAGAAGGAAGATATATCTGTGTAGAAACATATAATCGGTGTATTTTAAAGCAACTTTCGATTCCCGCAAAAACGATAAATTATACAATAACAAAATTATATATATCTTTCTGTGAGAGGTACAAGGAATAAAGAAAGAAAAAAATCCGGATGATGGTTCAAAGTTTTCGCAAAAGAATTCAATCCGAATCCCTCTTCAGGGCGGAACCGTATAAATATCGGGGTACCTTGTTTCCAATAAATCATCTCAATAATGTCGTTCCGGGCTAATTTATTTTTAGAGTTTTTATTTCCTTCTTAGAGGGTGGATTGGAATATTTCCTTCGTTCATATTCCCTTCCACATTATATTATTATTATTTCTCCAACCCTCTTCAGCTATTTATCAAAATGTAGTTCACGGCCTTCGACAATTGTTTGTTGTTTTTTTTCTCTCTACATCTACTTCTTGTCCTCCGAACATTTCGAAGGGCGGCGTTCTTATTATTCGCGAATAATTGAATCTCGCGTCCGAAAAGTTAAAATCCTTGCCTCCCCCAAAAGCCTCTTCTGCCATTACTTCTAATAATTAAACGTTTAACCCGTCGTATTGTGTATTTATCAGTTGAAAACAGACATTTCCTCCTTCTGACGGCACCTCCAACGCTTTCTTCTTCTCCAATCCCTCCCGTTTGTTCGGTCGCCCTCTCATTCGCACTGAACGTCTTGCAAATTAAAATGACTTATTACGGGATGAAATAAAAACGAAGTCTGTATAAGAGTGTGCATGAAAGAGAGAGGGAGGAAGGAAGAACGAGATAGAGTGAATGAGAAAGTTCGTGACTGAATGAAGGAGAGAAAAACGGTGTGGAAGAAGCGGCAGTTTAACAGGCTGCGGCATTAAAGCTAATTTATTAGTGGCGGGACGTTAAGACAATACTTTGGGGGTTGCGAGCAAAGGGGTTGTAAGGAATATGCATTACACGCACACACACACACCGACCCATGAAGACCCATAGTGTCTTAGTGGTGGCTTTAATCGAAGCTACCCTCTCGATGATGTCATCTTATACGACATGTGCTCTCGATGGTCTGTGCATCTGAGATCATACAAACGACCTGGATTATAATTAAATTAAGAAAATTGAAACATCTTACATG
>NW_017096320.1:2090-8227 GCF_001412225.1 Nicrophorus vespilloides | reverse complement strand
CGTGTCTCTTCACCGTCTCACTGCTCGTCGTCCTCTGCACCATCTCGATATTCTGTCTGGTCGCCGTCTCCGTCGATCGTTATTGGGCCATCCTACATCCGATGGGGTACTCGAGGAACGTTCGCACCAAAACGGCATTGGGTGAGCAAATAACGATAGATAGGATGCATATGAAAGCTGAATGTTTGGGGAATCTAGCAAGTATCGATATATTACTGTGGTTTTATCCTTACGGCTGTAATTCACGTTCAAAGTTTGAAAAACATGAAAAAAGTAGTGTTTTCACATTTCATTGATTTTCTCGAAAACTATAATACATAGAATGAATCCAAAATATGCATATGAAAGCTGAATGTTTAGGGAATCTAACATGTATTGATATATTACTGTGGTTTTATCCTTACGGCTGTAATTCACGTTCAAAGTTTGAAAATATTAAAAAAAGCAGTGTTTTCACATTTCATTGATTTTCTCTAAAACTATTATAGATAGAATGAATCCAAAAGATGCATATGAAAGCTGAATGTTTGGGGAATCTAGCAAGTATTGATATATTACTATGGTTTTATCCATTTGCCTGTAATAGAAAGAAGAAAAATCAATATATTATTGGATGCATGCAAATAATTACATTTCCCAAAGATTTAATTAACTAATCCATTAATCGAACTCGCGTACATCACACGATTCCGTGCTCGCATCGCATCCGATCAGTAATTACCGCTTCTAATTCATTTCCGATACTCTCTTGTTTTGTTTTTTTTTATTTTTTGTTTTGTGTTTCGTTTCGATTATGTAAAAATTTTGTTAATTAATTATTCATAATTGTACGCTACGTTCTCTATCAGCGGTTTTCAGCTAATTGTGCACCCTTAATCACTTAACTCATCATCTAAATCGCGTCGAGGACGTTGTAAACGTTAAATTTTGATGGATCCAGCAAACGTCGCGCACTTCAACTGTTACTTTTGTTTTCCGCTCCGCATAATGGATTACTTCAATTTGCAAAGCGCTCTCGATTAAAATAATAAATGATTTACGATCGATAACAAAAGAAGAAAAAAAAACAATCATCTTTTAGGTTAGGTTATGAAATAATTTCATCAATTCACTCGATCCACTTTATATTCGCCAATTGAATAGAAGAAGAAAGAAAACAAAAACAAATTACATAAAAGTCATAATCAATAATATCCGTAGATCGGAAGCGCATATAAACAAGAAGGCCGTGCTGAATAATGCATCGAAATCGTTACGGCTTTGGCGAAATGTAATTGTTTTTTTTTTCTTTCTTTCTCATTCTCCCTTGAAAATTTGCATTTTACGCAGCGAAGAAAAAACCAAATGCAAATCCACAAATAAACCAGTTCACGAAGATTAAAGTAGTTTGTTAGAAATTCACTAAATATTACGCAATTGCAACTAAGTACGCACATTGTTGATTAGAATCTTAGCTTCAAAATCTAATTATTCTAATAGTTGTCTAGAAAAATGAAAATAAAAATTTCAACTTTGACAACTAATTACTCGAAATGCGTGCAAGCCACAAACGTAATTTCATGCACACTTTATTCCTTATAGTTTTAGCTTTAATTTGAATGTTTTATGTTAACTGTACTTGATTTATTTACCGAGTAATGAATGAAATAGTAAGTGTGTGTTATATAAACAAAAATGTAATTAAATCGAGCGTCGTCCGAAACATAGTTTTCGGTCGAGTAGGCTAAATACGTCGCGACGCATTCCGATCAATTGGTTCGGAAATCCGAAGGACGACGATGTCCATTGTGCTTCGATTTAGCCACACGAGATTGCACACTCTCGTTTATTTATTTATTTATTTTTTTCGGAGGTGGACACTAAATTATGCAAATGATATTGGACTAAAGCACCTAAATTAGATTTGCTGCTATATTATACAACAATTGAGCTAGAATTGCGAGCATTCATCTGAAGACGACACGTTTCGATCGCGCCATCTTCATTCACTTATTACCAATTGAGTAACAACCACATCCATTGACAGAATTTCCGGTAGGTGTACCAACACAAAATTTAGTAATAATTTTAATGTTGGTGGTTATGACGTCCGGTGAGGGAGTTGTCAGTGAAGTGAAATTGATTGCTTCAGTGAAGAAATCATTAACGAAAACGTCGAGAATGAGATTTGAATTTTATTGAATGATTTCGGTGAGTAAACATTCTGATTAGTTTCATTGCGAATTGATATAATTAAATGTTTAAAAAAATCAGCTGTTTTTGACATAAGTACCAACTTAAATTATTTATGTCACTACTGTTGCAAGTAATTTCGTACGCTAAAACTTTTCTACTCGTAAAGTCGTCATCTGTTAGAAACTAGAACAGTTGGAAACTAAAGATTGTGTTTTGTATCTATTTATATATATATATTGGAGAGAGCGATTGGTTTCTCACGTCACGTCTTTGTTGCGGAAACGACGCGTTCGAAGGAGGGTGGACAAATTAAATAATTGCCTGCGGCTCTAAGTCTACGCCTTCTCTTCTTTTACTGCTTTTTTTTTTCATTCGTTTTAATTAATATTTCTCATAGGAGTATTAGTGTCGACAAATATTGGTTCTGAACCGTGCAAAATTTTCCGATAATTAAAAACTAACAGATGTAAGAATTACTTGAAATACCGGTTTTTCTTTCGATTTATAATTTTCATAGTTGAATAAGGTTCCTGAGAACAATTGAAGTAAAAATAAAGTTTATCAAACACTTCCATTGTTTTCAGGACTCACTTAGATTTGTTAGAGAACAATTGAAATAGGGATGTTTATCAAACTTCAATTGTTTTCAGGACTTACTTCGTTCGCCCATCAAGAACAAATATAACCGAAATATACTTACTGAAAAGAAATTTTCATGTTTTTACAAAATTTTAACATTTGATAATATCTTTCGAATTATCTTATTTGTTTTGTCTTTCTTGATGGGCGAACGAACTGAGTCCTGAAAACAATTGAAGTTTGAAGTAACATTCTCACTTCCATTGTTTTCAGGACTCACTTAGATTTGTTGAGAACAATTGAAGTGGGGATGTTTATCAAACTTCTATTGTTTTCAGGACTCACTTAGATTTGTTAGAGAACAACTGAAGTGAGAATGTTACTTCAAACTTCAATTGTTTTCAGGACTCACTTCGTTCGCCCATCAATAACAAATAAAATCGAAATATACTTACTGAAAAGGAATTTTCTTGTTTTTACAAATGTTAACATTCGATAATATCTTTCGAATTATCTTATTTGTTTTGTCTTTCTTGATGGGCGAACGAAGTGAGCCTTGAAAACAATTGAAGTAAAAATAAAGTTTATCAAACACTTCCATTGTTTTTAGGACTCACTTAGATTTGTTTTAGAACAATTGAAGTGAGAATGTTTATCAAACCTCAATTGTTTTCAGGACTCACTTAGATTTGTTAGAGAATAACTGAAGTGAGAATGTTTATCAAACTTCAATTCTTTTCAGGACTCACTTTGTTCGCCCATCAAGAGCGAATAAAATTCAAATATACTTACTGAAAAGGAATTTTCATGGTTTTACAAATTTTAACATTCGATAATATCTTGCAAATTATCTTATTTGTTTTGTCTTTCTTGATGGGCGAACGAAGTGAGTCCTAAAAACAGTTGAATTTTGAAGTAACATTCTCACTTCAGTTGTTTTCAGGACTTGCTTCGTTCGCCCATCAAGAACAAATAAAATCGAAATATACTTACTGAAAAGGAATTTTCATGGTTTTACAAATGTTAACAGTAGATAATATCTTTCGAATTATCTTATTTGTTTTGTCTTTGAAGTAAAGATAAAGTTTATCAAACACTTAACATTCGATAATATCTTGAAATTTATCTTATTTGTTTTGTCTTTCTTGATGGGCGAACGAAGTGAGTCCTGAAAGCAATTGAAGTTTGAAGTAACATTTTCACTTCTATTGTTTTCAGGACCAACTTGATAGTTATATTATATTCAATGTATTTATACTTGTGAGTCTTGAAAAACGAATATTTCATTAACTAAATCTATTAGTATTAGTTCACATACGCCCTTTATTAGATTGGATCGATTCGATCTCAAATTTAATCTTCATCGAAACCCCCGTAATCAACATTCTCCTCATCGTCCTCTTCATCGACGGTCGCCTCCTGGTACTGCTGATACTCGGATATGAGATCGTTCAGATTCGCTTCCGCCTCGGAGAACTCAAACTCGTCCATCCCTTCGCTCGTGTACCAATGTATGAACGCCTTCCGTCTGAACATCGCGCTGAACTGCATCGCCGTCCTCTTGAACAACTCCTGAATGCAAGTGCTGTTCCCTATGAACGTGGCGCACATCTTCAAACCGCGCGGCGGGATATCGCACACCGCCGTTTTGATATTATTGGGAATCCATTCGACGAAGTAAGCGCTGTTTTTATCCTGCACATTGCACATCTGCTCGTCCACTTCTTTCGTCGACATCCTACCTCTGAATATAGAAGCGACAGTCAGGTATTTCCCTCGGCGAGGATCGCAAGCGCACATCAACGTTTTAGCGTCGAAGAGCTGCTGCACGAGCTCCGGCACAGTCAACGCTCTGTACGGTTGACTTCCGCGTGATGTTAACGGCGCGAATCCGGGCATGAAGAAGTGTAACCTAGGGAACGGCACCATGTTCACCATGATCTTTCTGAGATCGGCGTTCAGTTGCCCCGGGAAACGCATGCAGGTGGTGACTCCCGACATGACGGAGCATATCAGATGGTTGAGATCAGCATAAGAGGGTGCGCCCAGTTTCAGCGTCCGATTGCAGATGTCGTACAGAGCCTCGTTGTCTATGATATAAGTCTCATCCGTGTTCTCCACCAGGTGATGGATCGTCATCGTCGCGTTGTACGGCTCGACGACGGTGTCGGAAACCTTCGGACTCGGCAGCACCGAAAAAGTGCTTATGATCCTATCCGGGTACTCCTCACGGATCTTCGCCAAAATCAAGGCGCCCATGCCGGCGCCGGTGCCGCCACCTATCGAGTGCACCACCTGAAATCCCTGCAAACAATCGCATCCCTCCGCTTCAATCCTCACCGTATCCAGAAGAACATCGCACAGCTCCGCTCCCTCAGTGTAATGCCCTTTCGCCCAATTGTTCCCAGCTCCAGCTCTTCCGAAGATGAATCCATCCGGTCTGAACAGCTGTCCGAACGCCGAAGACCTCACCTGATCCATCGTCGAAGGTTCCAGATCGACCAAAACCGCTCTCGGCACGTACCTTCCCGATCTCGCCTCATTGAAGTACACGTTGATTCTCTGCAGTTGAAGATCCGAGTTACCTCTGTACATGCCGCGTGGGTCGATCCCATGTTCATCGCAAAGCACCTCCCAAAACTACAAATTATTTTTATACAATCACACCTTTTTCCTATACAATCGTTGAACTCACCTTCGACCCGATGCTGTTGCCGCACGATCCAATCTGTATGTGCACTATTTCACGCATGATTTTGTACCTCCGAATAACACTGAAAATTTTGCAAACTGACAAACGTCAAACTAACGACATTTGTTTAACCACAGCCTTCGCAATTTATAAACAGCATTTGTTTATTGCATTGAACCAATAGAAGAAATCAAAACTACCCTAACTCAATATTTTACTAAATCTATAAATTAATTAAGAATTAAATAATAGTAAATTAAATCTAAATGAAAACGACCTCCGAATAACACTGAAAATTTTGCGAAATGACAAACGTCAAATTAACGACATTTGTTTAACCACAGCCTTCGCAATTTATAAACGCATTTGTTTATTGCATTGAACCAATCGAAGAAAACGAAACTACCCTAACTCAATATTTTACTAAATCTATAAATTAATTAAGAATTAATTAATTAGCGTTAATAGTAAATTAAATCTAAATGAAAACGACCTCCGAATAACACTGAAAATTTTGCGAAATGACAAACGTCAAACTAACGACATTTGTTTAATCACAGCTTTCGCAATTTATAAACGCATTTGTTTATTGCATTGAACCAATACAAGAAAACGAAACTACCCTAACTCAATATTTTACTAAATCTATAAATTAATTAAGAATTAAATAATTAGCGTTAATAGTAAATTA
>NW_017096320.1:1098-2068 GCF_001412225.1 Nicrophorus vespilloides | reverse complement strand
ATTGCATTGAACCAATAGAAGAAAACGAAACTACCCTAACTCAATATTTTACTAAATTTATAAATTAATTAAGAATTAAATAATAACACTGAAAACTTTGCAAAATGACAAACGTCAAATTAACGACATTTTTTTAACCACGGCCTTCGCAATTTATAAACGCATTTGTTTATTGCATTGAAGCAATAGAAGAAAACGAAATTACCCTAACTCAATACTTTACTAAATCTATAAATTAATTAAGAATTCAATAATTAACGTTAATAGTAAATTAAATCTAAATGAAAACGACCTCCGAATAATACTGAAAATTTTGCGAAATGACAAACCTCAAATTAACGACATTTGTTTAACCACAGCCATCGCAATTTATAAACGCATTTGTTTATTGCATTGAACCAATAGAAGAAAACGAAATTACCGTAACTCAATATTTTACTAAATCTATAAATTAATTAAGAATTAAATAATTAGCGTTAATAGTAAATTAAATCTATATTTTACTAAATTTATAAATTAATTAAGAATTAAATAAATAGCGTTAATAGTAAATTAAATCTAAATGAAAACGACCTTCGAATAACAATTTTGCAAAATGACAAACGTCAAACTAACGACATTTGTTTAAGCACAGCCTTCGCAATTTATAAACAGCTTTTGTTTATTGCATTGAAGCAATAGAAGAAAACAAAACTACCTTAACTCAATATTTTACTAAATTTATAAATTAATTGAGAATTAAATAATTAGCGATAATAGTAAATTAAATCTAAATGAAAACGACCTCCGAATAACACTGAAAATTTTGCAAAATGATAAACGTTAAACTAACGACATTTGTTTAACCACAGCCATCGCAATTTATAAACAGCTTTTGTTTATTGCGTTGAACCAATAGAAGAAAACGAAATTACCCTAACTCAATATTTTACTAAATCTATAAATTAATTAAGAATTAAATAATAGTAAA
>NW_017096320.1:902-1081 GCF_001412225.1 Nicrophorus vespilloides | reverse complement strand
TTACTAAATCTATAAATTAATTAAGAATTAAATAATTAGCATTAATAGAAAATTAAATCTAAATGAAAACGACCTCCGAATAACAATTTTGCAAAATGACAAACGTCAAACTAACGACATTTGTTTAACCACAGCCTTCGCAAATTATAAACAACTTTTGTTTATTGCATTGAACCAAT
>NW_017096320.1:0-805 GCF_001412225.1 Nicrophorus vespilloides | reverse complement strand
TCCGAATAACACTGAAAATTTTGCAAAATGACAAACGTCAAACTAACGACATTTGTTTAACCACAGCCTTCGCAATTTATAAACACCATTTGTTTATTGCATTGAACCAATAGAAGAAAACAAAACTACCCTAACTTAATATTTTACTAAATCTATATATTAATTGAGAATTAAATAATTAGCGTTAATAGTAAATTAAATCTAAATGAAAACGACCTCCGAATAACACTGAAAATTTTGCAAAATGACAAACGTCAAACTAACGACATTTGTTTAACCACAGCCATCGCAATTTATAAACAGCTTTTGTTTATTGCATTGAACCAATAGAAGAAAACGAAACTACCCTAACTCAATATTTTATTAAATTTATAAATTAATTAAGAATTAAATAATTAGCGTTAATAGTAAATTTAATCTAAATGAAAACGACTTCCGAATAACACTGAAAATTTTGCAAAATGACAAACGTCAAATTAACGACATTTGTTTAACCAAAGCCATCGCAATTTATAAATGCATTTGTTTATTACATTGAACCAATAGAAGAAAACGAAACTACCCTAACTCAATATTTTACTAAATCTATAAATTAATTAAGAATTAAGTAATTAGCGATAATAGTAAATTAAATCTAAATGAAAACGACCTCCGAATAACACTGAAAATTTTGCAAAATGACAAACGTTAAATTAACGACATTTGTTTAACCACAGCCTTCGTAATTTATAAACAGCATTTGTTTATGGCATTGAACCAATAGAAGAAAACGAAAATACCCTAACTCAATATTTTACTAAATCTA
>NW_017096319.1:0-8042 GCF_001412225.1 Nicrophorus vespilloides | reverse complement strand
TAACTATGTCCAAGTAACAATTGAATGTTGAGACTGAATTTATAAACATCATAGACAGATTTTTTTTCTCAATATGGAAACTCTGAATTGTTTGATGACTCACTAGAAATGATGAACTTGAACGTAGACAAATTATCTTTTTATTAAAAATATTTCTGAAATTAACTTAATTTTAAAAGAAATCTAAAAAAAACATTTATTTTTTTGTCTATTTTAACTTTGTCCAAGTAAGAATTGAATGTTGAGACTGAATTTAGAAATATCATAGACAGATTTTTTTTCTCAATATGGAAACTCTGAATTGTTTGACGACTCACTAGAAATGATGAAATTGAACGCGGACAAATTATCTCTTTATTGAAAATATTTCTGAAATTAACTTAATTTTAAAAGAAATCCAAAGAAAACATTTATTTTTTGTCTATTTTAACTATGTCCAAGTAACAATTGAATGTTGAGACTGAATTTATAAATATCATAGACAGATTTTTTTTCTCAATATGGAAACTCTGAATTGTTTGATGACTCTAGAAATGATGAAATTGAACGCAGACAAATTATCTTTTTATTAAAAATATTTCTGAAATTAACTTAATTTTAAAAGAAATCCAAAGAAAACATTTATTTTTTTTGTCTATTTTAACTATGTCCAAGTAACAATTGAATGTTGAGACTGAATTTATAAATATCATAGACAGATTTTTTTCTCAATATGGAAACTCTGAATTGTTTGATGACTAACTAGAAATGATGAAATTGAACGCGAACAAATTATCTCTTTATTGAAAATATTTCTGAAATGAACTTAATTTTAAAAGAAATCTAAAGAAAACATTTATTTTTTTGTCTATTTTAACTATGTCCAAGTAACAATTGAGACTGAATTTATAAATATCATAGACAGAATTTTTTTTTCTCAATATGGAAACGATTATCGAAACGCTTTTTGAGTCACTCGCTCTTTCGAAACTTTCTTTCATTTGTTCCTCACCATCGCCTTCCTTTAAAATCGCAGTGGGCGCAATAAAAACGCCAGACGGTCATTTGTTTATTAATGACGACAGTCTTTTCTTCTTCTATTTAGGAGCGAAGAAATTCAATTGTGAACTCTACAATTTTTTTTTTGTATAATCTTAAAGAAATTATTCAAGACTGTTGCGCCTTATTTCCGCTTCCAGTCCGTAAACATATTAACATTTTACACGTTGGATCAACGGTATACGACGATCCTAGTGTGCAGTGCACACACTGAAAGAATTATGGATCCACAGTTGTAAAGAAATAATATTGTAGTAAACTTATTTACAAATGTATTCGCGTTAACAATAACTTAAAAGGAATTAAATTAGTTTTGATTAACAAAGTTTATTAAATTTAATCAATTATGATTTAGTCGGCGTGGTTTTAATGGAATTACGAGCGAGTGAATGCGATCAAAGTCGACCGGTTTCGTTTCAATTGAAGAATCAAAGAGGGCTTCTGCGTGCAGTAATTGCTGTTAAACTTCGGATGCCGAAATGCAATTACGAACATTTGAGACGCGACGACAAAAGAAAAGAAAAGACGTCGAGAGAATTCGTTACGTCTGCGACGATGACATATTTATAAGTTTGTACGTATAGAATTCTGAAAAAGTTTATTTTCGCGTTGTATCAGCTCAGGAATGCATGTATGTTGGTGGTAGTGATGGTATTTAATGGTATGGGGCAGGCGGCGTCGCGACTTCCTCGCTTACTCATCCGCGTGCACTTTGCTGAGCTGCGCTATCCGTTGCCAAGGTAATGTAATTATAATAACAACGAAATGAATAAAAAAAAAGAAGGCTGGACGTACAGATTCTCTTTTTTTGGACATCCATTTGAGTGAGCCAACATGACTCACTTCATTCAAAGTTCGTTACTGCTACTGCTACGTCTACTGTTGCCACAAGTTCTATTTTGTTATTTTCAATTTGTGCACGCTCCAATTATTTCAAAAAACTCGCCTACGCCAAAATATAAAACATGTAATATGTGAAACGTTGATAAACAGTTTGAACATTGTTCGGATCGAATTGGAAAACCAAATTTTGTACTTGTCGTGGGTGGAATATTCATTGAATATAATACGTAAGCGCATTTGTAGCGCAAATGATGATCCGCAGAGAAAAAAACGAGCATTACGTGAATGTTAAATGCATTGGTTTCGTCGTCAAACGTCGTCGTCGTCGACGTCCAAGAATAGACGACCGAGGAATCAATTCAATATAAACCGAAATCCGATTATGCTTTAAAAATAGAGATATTTATTACGACGTAGAAAAGTTTGTGCGCTTGTAGGGAAACCTAATAACCGTTCAGTTCTGATGCAAAACATAAAACAAAACACGTGACGTGACATCGAATTTTTAAATCCTGCTAAAACGATTGACAACAAATTGTTTTGATAAAAAAAAAAAAACAAAATCCCCAAATCGACAGATGCTATCTCGTTATTTTTTGTTATTTCTGTCCAAATTCCCTTGACTACGTGCAACGACCACCTTTTGTTTTCCCATTTCCGTGTCGATAAATTCGCGATAATTGTTTATCTCGCAACGCAACGATGATTAGTCAAAAAAAAAACAATAAAAATAGAGAAGAAACAATCAATAGTTTCGTTTTTACAATAATGAAATTTTTCAAAAAAAATATATTAATTATTTATTAAGTTATATAGGAAATGAGGTCTATATGATAATTTATTTAGTTTCGTTATCGAAATTGTCGAAATGCAAATACAAGCGTGCGTCTGTAATTTCAAAAGTAGAATCATGAATTTCGTGCAAATTGTTTGAGTATTCTTGGGTCACTAAATTGAAATTATCGCTGTTAACCTACTTGAAAGTAAAAAATCATTTCCTTTTTTTTATACCATAAATAACTGAAAAATAGAAGTAAATATTTATGAGGTTAAAGGAAATAAGGAATTTGAATGCAATACGAGTCACAGCGTTACGAATGAAAAAAAGAACAACGACATTTGTGGATTGTTACGAAACATTCGAACGTTTACGTATATTAAAAAAAAAGAAAAAACAAAATCGTTATATAACATTTGTATATTGACAGATTGATGTATCTTAAAATGCACACTAGATTTGTAGATAAACACAAAAATATGATTTAACAACTTTTTTTTGAAATTGTCTTTTGAAGACTTTCGATACAAACGTCAACATGACAGAAGACATATATGTTGGATTGACGTTTCTTCAAAATGCAGGATAGATTTTTCAGTTCGTTTTCCTTTGGAGTTTAAACAATTGAAAGAGGCGGATGTGTAATAGGGGGTAACGCGATTTCATGATTGAGTAATAACGAAGGATTGGATAGATATAAATTGCGGAAGACGCGGATTCGAGAGCGTTTCCTTATTAAAATTGGATCGCACACGATATTCGATATTCGCGATCGATCCGAGAACCGTGCGTCATGAGAGAAGAGGTAGGTGTGTAAGTAAGTAGCCTCGAAAGTTTCACACATTATTTCTTCCTTTCTACCATAGAAGTTCTGTGTGTGTGTTTTATGTATTTATATTTTTCATTGTAGTTGTATAGAAGAGAGGAGAATCACATGGTGGAGGAGAAACGGTGATAATTGTAAGACGATAATTGTTGGAGCTATTTTCGGGAGAGACGAGCCTTTTCGGATGCGACGAAGAGAAGGAATTGTTACGTAAAGTCAGACCCAGACGAGGTGAAAGGAGTTGAATTGATGAACTAGGAACTGTGAGCGATGCGGCGCAGCATGAGATGAGATGAGAGAGAGAGGAGCAGATAATAATGAACAATTAATCGAGTAGCCCTCCTTTCGAATTGCGCAACTTTTCGCTTCTTTTTCGCCCATTTCCCACGTTATTCCCTCCCCTAAAGGAAAGACTAGTAGATGCGAGAGATACAGATGGAAATAGAATAAGTGCAGAGAGAGTTAATATAGTAGTAGTAGGAATGCTGGCTGTGTGGAGAAAGAAAAGATCGGGATCCACCTTGGTCTCGGAAATAGACGCAACGTCGGGGCCCAGACCGAGATTTTAGAGTCCGTTTGCCAAACTTAGACAGTGAAAGGTCAATGCTTTCGAACGACGTTACGTTTCGTTTTATGCCCAGTCTCCATTACCTATTCTTTTTAATGTTTTTTTATGCAATTTGATGATCAGCGCAGGAAATCACTGGTATTAGTAATAGTAGTAGCATTAATACCTTCCTAGTGAACGAACGAACAAGTAGAGTATAGCACGATGAAAAGCAAAGACTGTTTGCTCTTTCTCGCTGTAATTAAAGTGGACTAATTAAACAGGGGGCTTTTAGAGCAAATCTCCGCTGGGATCGATCCACAGTAAAGTATACATTCACTACAGACTAAAACGAAAGTCACATTTTTCATTTCAGTTTTTTTTGTATACTTTTGATACAAACGTTAAAAAGTGACAGAAATAATATGATTGACGTTTATGCAAAAAAATGACATTTGTCGATTGACACAAAACATATGATTTATAAAGAAACATATTTGACAACTGACGTGACGATTTCAGTGTACACAAGTATCGTAAATTGAACCCAATTTGTTGTGGAAATTATATAATACTGTTATGACATTTGATACGAAACGTCAATATGATAGAAATGTTTGACGTTTATTAGATTATTAAAAATAACGAACGTCACAAATCGAAAAAAATGACATTTGTAGATTGTTTATAGACAGAAGATAAATGACATTTATCTATTGACATGTGTCAAAGAAACATATTTGATAACTGACGTGACGATTTCAGTGAACACAAGTATCATAAATTGAACCCAATTTGTTGTGCAAATTATATAATATTATTATGACATTTGATACGAAACGTCATTAAAAATAACCAACGTTACAAATAGAAAAAATTACACTTGTGTTAATAGACAACAGAAAAATGACATTTGTCTATTGACATGTGTCAAAAAAACCTATTTGACAACTGACGTGACGATTTCAGTGTACACAAGTATAATAAATTGAACCCAATTTGTTGTGCAAATTATATAATATTATTATGACATTTGATACGAAACGTCAACATGACAGAAATGTTTGACGTTTATTAGATTATTGAAAATAACCAACGTCATAAATAGAAAAAATGACACTTGTAGAGTATTAATTTTTTTGCAAATTATATAGTATTATTATGACATTTAATACGAAACGTCAACATGAGAGAAATGTTTGACAACCAACGTTACAAATCGAAAAAAATGACATTTGTAGATTGTTAATAGATAGCAGAAAAATGATATTTCTCTATTGACATGTGTCAAAGAAACATATTTGACAACTGACGTGACGTTTTCAGTATACACAAGTAACGTAAATTGAACCCAATTTGTTGTGCAAATTATAAAATATTATTATGACATTCGATACGAAACGTCAACATGACAGAAATATTTGACGTTTATTAGATTATTTAAAATAACCAACTTTACAAATCGAAAAAAAAATACATTTGTCGATTGACATAAAACATATGATTTATAAAGAAACCGCAACCGAAATACCGTCAATCAAATCCCCGACTGTATTAAAATCCCGACAACCATAATCCCGACTGTATCAAAATCCCGACTATATCGAAAATGTCTTCAATAACATTTTTAAATTATTCCAAAGCGTAGTCACTTTTAAATTGTTATTAATAAAAAATAACGACAATTAATAATCTAATCCATATAGTCGGGATTTTGATATCGTCCAGATTATGTTTGTCGGGATTGTGATTGTCGAGATTCTGATACAGTCGGGATTATAGTTGTCAAAATTTTGATATATTTGACAGTGTCCACAAGTTTCGTAAATTGAACCCAATTTGTTGTGCAAATAATATAATAGAATTCGATACGAAACGTTAACATCGCAGAAATCATATGGTTGATGAATTAACATTTATTCGAAAATGCACACTAGATTTTTAGTTCGATTATATTTCGAGTTAAAAACAATATGATTGTAAAATCACTTATAAAAAAAAAGAACAAGACACTAATGAAATTAAAATTTTTCATATAAAATTTTACATCGATTTAGAATAAAAACCTAAGAAATGACGATCATCAAATTGACATTCACTTTTTATTGAAAGAAATCTCCATAACAACCGATACAAACAAAATGTCTGGAATCGTTATAACATTATTTCCAGTTGCTATGGAGATAATTGCAAAGAACGTTTTGAATCTTTATCAATATTACCAACAATTATTTTAAGTACATACATCGATAATGTACAATTATTATCTATTATTTAGTTGAAATCGATATGAAATGCAATCCAACCAAAATTGAAAACTATGAAAAAAATGATGATGATGATTTTATTGGCACGACCTCGCGAATTTAGTTCGTGTGACCTTTCGCCGCAATTTAAAGCGAATCCCTTGAAATCATCTCATCGAAAGAAATAGAAAAAAAGTTAACGTTTGTTTCAGTCACCTTCATCCGGTTGTATCCACGTCGCAAAATAAATATAATAGAAAATCAAAGAGTTCGGTGCGCGGAGCTCCGCTATTCAGGTTTCTAGACCGGAAACGCACCTCGAGAAATCGAAACCGTATGTACACACGCTTCTGCAGCAAATTACACATTCCGGTTTATTGTTTCGAAGGAATTTTTGTTTTGAATTTTCTTCTTAAAGACGAGACGAGGTTTATTATCAAAAGTAAAGCGGATGTAGAACAAGAAATTAAGCAAACATGTATAATTTATAATGCGTTAAAAATAGATGCGCTAATTTTATTTGCAGATACATATATTTTCTCTCTCATGACACTCTCATAGTAGGACGGGCCTTGAAAAGCGATTGTTTTCTACGAGCCAAAAAAAAAATCTAAATGGGAGAGCATCTTCGTTCCCAATTCCACGCTCAAATTATACAAACACTTAAAAAAAAACTCAAGACAAACCAATTTTAATTGTTAAAAAGTGATTTGTTCATATTTGTGTGTGTGAGAGAGAGAGAGAAGAAAACGAAAAATTGAAATTGCGAAAACAATTGTTATATTTACATATGTATTTGTAAGTGCGTGTTTGTATATCAGAGTGTGTTATATCAAGTGAGCTGTCCAAAAATAAAACGAAAACAGCTGAATAATTGTTTGAAAACGCGAGGAAGATAACGATAAAAGCGAAAGTAATTGCCCAGCAATTAAGGCGCGCGAATCATAAATACGTTTGATAATTAATCGAGGCGGCGGCGGTGGTGTGTCATAGACCCCTGATTCTCTTTTGTTTATTGCATAATTTGAACGTTTGATGAACCTAAAATTGCAAACAAAAGGATACGCGAAATAGTTCAACGACGTTCAACTGTTTTTTTTTATTGATAAACAATTCGTATTTTGTTTTAAACAAATAATTTGTTTCATTTTGAGTTTGAGTTGTTTAGGTCTAAAGTCAATAAACTTTTTAACGTATTATCAATATTTGTTGTTATTATTATTATTATCACTTTACGTTATCTATCCCACCCCTCGTTTCAATTGCGATTAGATCCGGTTTCGGCAGGTGTCGCATGATTGTGTAACGCTTTGATTTTCGTGCGAAATAAGTAAATTTTCAAATTTTCTATAGAAATCGGTTAAGTTAAGAAGAGAAAACGTAACGTAATCGTTATGCCAGTGATTCCCGAAGTGGTCTATATCGACCCCCAGGGGTCTATGACAACCTGCAAGGGGTCTACGTCAGCGAAAAAAAAAATGTGGGGTCCATGAAATAAAAATGGGGGTCCACGATAGTGGATCTCAACCGGTGGCAATCGAAATCCAGACGTTCGAAATCGCGACTGTATCGAAATCCCGACTATATCAAAATTCCGACAACCATAATCCCGACTGTATCGAAATCCCAACATTCGAAATCCCGACTATATCAAAATCCCGACAAGCATAATACCGACTATATCGAAATCCCGACAGTGTCTTTTATTATATATTAGTATAGTGTTTCATTATAATTATTTTATTAATTTTTGTATTATAATAA
>NW_017096318.1:23930-31894 GCF_001412225.1 Nicrophorus vespilloides | reverse complement strand
AAAACCGATGTGAGCACACAATTACGTCAACTTGGCCACGGCCGACTGCAAATCTCGCAATACCACCGACTGTATTTTTATGTTAAACTTGACTTTATTGATTCAATATACAAATTTTCAGACTTTTTATTTAACAATAAATTACTTCGTTAAATAACATAAATAACATTTAAATTTTGTTACTTAGGAAACTTATTCGTTACCATAGTTACCACAGCAATTTAATTTTACATTTGTTTTCTCCAATTAACATAAGAAATCCATTCATTATAAAATATAATTTAAATTAAATTTATTTCTTTAATTTAAACAAAAAAAAAAACTAATTTTAATTACAAATTTATAAAAACAGAAAGAATCAAAGATGACAGTTAATGTCTCACTGTTTTCGAATGTTATCAGTTATCATAGTAACAATTAAATAAATAATAAGTTGTATGTACTGAAATTAATTTCGTTCCGGTTTACGGTTACGTCCCAAGTAAATGTTTATCGTGTTCCAGATTCGGTTCGTCTAAAAATTTCGGTTCAGTTCTGGTTGAAATTAAAATATAAAAAAAAACAAATAAAATTTAAAATCGAGTCCAAATATCAAATTTTGATTTAATTTTATTTACCAAATTCCACTCGCACTATTGTTTTCAATTTCGTTCCGGTTTCGGTTTTTCAATTCAACAATTTTTCGTTACGGTTTCAGTGAAAAATTCCGGTTAATTTCGGTTCGACTCTCTGATTAAAAATTATCAAAAATATGGGACTCCATGAAACAATAGATTTAAAAGATTTCTTTTCAAACAATTCTATCACTTTTCGTTCTTTGTCAAGAACCACGGAGCGTGTCTCCGATAATTACTTTAATTTCCAGAAAACACTTTTGATGAATTCTCAAGAAAATCGCCAGCAGGATTTTCTGGGCGAGAGAGGAAAAGAACGAACGAACGTTTCCAGATAAGGCATTTTACTTCTTGCTCCACAAAATCCGAGTTTTACGAGCCGTAACATCTTTTTTTCTTTCAGAACGTGAAGGGAGAGCTGATATAAGTTTTCAGTGCGCAATTCGGCTCCTATCTGAGGTGCTTGGATGCAAAATATAAAAAGAGGAGAGATAAAGTCTAATGATTGTTTTTTATCGTTTCGATGATCAAACGTACTAATATTTATTGGTCAATGAATCGGAATATTTGTCTGCGAAACATCCTTGACATATGACCTATAAATTAAGGATATTCATCAGAGAATCGCAAAGTTTTAATTAAAAACGATCTTGTATAACGTAATTTGTATTTGTATATCAAAAATAGAAGTATGATGAAACGGTCGCACGTAGCTAGAATTGAATAAAAAAGCGGCGTTGAGATTTTAGAAAGCCGACCGTCGTCATTGCCTAAACCTGTTCCCATTAGAATGCTCTCTTCTTGCAGCAGTGGAGAAGAGAAGAGAGGTGCAGCAGAAGTATAGTAGACGAAGCAACATTTGTTGTAGACGCGAAGATGCATGCAGCCAGCCAGCAACAAGAAACATTCCACACAAACACACAAGAGGAGAGATCATCATCATCAACTACCACTTTCCAACAGTTTGCAACTCTTTCGAAGCAGCAATAAAAGCGAACAGAACGGAACCGCAATTATGATTACTTTATTTACACGTAATTACTGTAATTCTCGGCTGCAATTCATTATTATTTTCGCTCGCAGATTTGTAACTAATATCGCGCTACTGCTTTTTTCTTTCTTTTAAGCCAAAACATACATAATTCATCGGTCGTAATGGAATCAAATAAAATACGAATTTATTGTTCATTTATATTTATAACTCCAACATTATTTATTTGCACGCGTTTCTTCGCTTCTAACGCTTCTCATTCAGAATTGCAGATTAGTCTGTAACAAATGCTTTCCGTTCTACTAAAGTCCATCATTTTTTATAGCAAATAGAATAGAAAATTTAAAGAATTAAATTAATCGTTATTTATTAAAAGAAAATGTGTGTAATTGAATTTGTTATTCACTTTTTGTACCTTTTGTACTTATTTACGTTTTTACTACCTTATTTCAAAATTACTTATTTCAAAAAAATAGTTTCAACTGGAAAATTTGTATGAAAAACATATATAATTTCACTCAAACTAAATATAAGAAATTCATGTAAAAATATTTTGTTATAGAAATGTTTACACAATTCTGATGTTGTTATTATTTAGAATAATTGCATAACTGAAATCGGCTTGTTTTCAGTGAACAACATTGAAAGAAACTGAAAACAAATATTTAATATATAATTCTCGATAAGGTTTTCGGAAAGTCTTGGAATATGGATATAACAGCGACTTGCCATTATTTCTGGTGACGCAATCATCGACGATTCTCGAACTTGTTTTTGTACTTTTCCAACCGTATGTCACAATTGGAATTGAATTATCGCGCATCGAGTCAATACGCAATTTTCCAAAATCAATTAGTATACATACAACTTACATGTAAGAGAATCTTGTATTAAATGAACAAAATGTTCAGATTTTCTAATCATTTAGTTTCTCATAGAAATCACTTCATAAAAATATACAAATTTTATAGAATTTTGTATTTTTGTTGTTATTCTGTTGCAAATCGAAATTTTAATATATGGAAGCGAGATTGAAACAGATATAAATAATTGAGTTAGGGACGAGAAGTTCAAGTAGAATTAGTTTGGAATGGAAACAAAAACAGGAAATCGCAGCGCAACGTGCAATTCAGGCAATTGAAGCTAATGCAGGAAATTATCCTTCGACTAACAAAAAAAAAATAAACAACGCGAAGCATTGAAATTGAATTCGCGATCAAAAACTTCTTCTTTGCATCTGGAACAACCGTAAGCAGACGCAATGCGATTGACAACAAAACGTTGAGCATATAAATCGCACTCAAGAAATATGCACGTTTCGATCCCACGATTATAAAACCATCGAAGAGCAACAATTCAATTGCGATGCAGCAGTATTGCTCGCGCATCCAACTCACTCACAATTATTATATTTCCATCAATTGTGGACCACTTACGCAAAGTGTTTTCGCGATATGCCTTGGCCTAGGAACGACTATTATCGTTGAGAGAATACATGAGAATTAAGAAAGAGAGAAAATGGGATCGATTAGAACACAACACATACGACCATTGTTCCAATGAAGACTTCATTATTTCATCACGATTGTAATTTCGAATTCCTGCATGGACCGCTCAATTACTCTGGAATGCGCCGAGAAATGGATAGTAGAAGCGTACGAATTCGAATAAAACGTTATTAAATATAAAGAGAATTGAATTGATGGAAACATAGAAATTAATAACGAACATTCCGATGGAATATAATAACGTTTTACGTCCAAGGTTCCATTTATTTATAAGGCAATTAGATGCGGAGAGACAGACTCGTGTTCTCAATTTACTTTCGTATTTCGAACGGTTTTTAAATGCTACAAATTCAATTGAAAGAATATCTATACAGCTTCAATTAGTCCGAATTCACTAAGTCCTTTTTTATCTGTATTTAGTTCTTCGAGATATTACTATACATCAGCGTTTTCCAAACTGTGAGGCTAGTCTAAGGGGTGACTATGAGATCTTTTCCAAATGACCGCTAAAGTTTTAACTATTTTATGAATTGGATGCGCCAAATGATTAAATATTCTCAAGGGAGGCGTAATAATATCAAGTTTGGAAACCACTGCTGTATGTTAATGCATTTTCTATGGGAATTGCACCGTTCTTGAAATCAATCTTGTTCGATCGAAAGAACGAGTGAGGCGAGGACGGAAGAAGGGTCTTGCATAATTCATGTGTGTGTATAGTCTGTAGACTGTTTACTAGAATAGAGCGCACCTGTAATTACGGCGTGAGTGTAACTATTTTGTCGATTGCAGCTTATAAATAAACCGCATGGTGTCATGGTCAAGGAGATGACCTGACCCCATCGTCTCAGTAAAACGAAAGAAGACAAAACTGCACATTCTGTTGGAATCAACCGTTTTCGCACTTAAAGCTAAATACGAACAAATAAATATTTACTTATATAACTTTCCAACACTTAAAATATTCAATCTGATAATTAATTACATCGTATTAACATCATTTAGCAAAGAGAATTCTTACCTCGCAACAAAAATTAATTATACAAGAATACATTTGAATTCACGTAACCAGAACGAATCAGTTTTTGACCAAGGATCTACGCAAAGTGAATCGAAACTAAATCGACTTCAGCCAAAAGTAAACAAAGCGAAAGAATGAATCCTTTTATTTCGTGCAGACAATTAAACATAACATCGTAGGGTTAACCTTCGTCCCACGGTCGCAACAAAGAGCTGTTCTTCTGCATACATTTTGTTTTTGCCTTTGTTTTCAAGCACCGTTGATTGTCTTCACGAAATTTCCAAGACTTTATAAAAACTACAAAAAAAATACAAAATTAAGTAATCAATCTGCAAAATTGATCTTCCAATTTAGATACGCATTGAAACAATTGCAAGAATTGTCATAGCTACATTATTATTCTTATTTTAATTTCCATCAAATAACATCAATATAAAAATGCGAAACACTTTTCACCTTCAAGCAAATCATAAACAAATAAAAAACATTTACTTTCGCCAAGTGGGATAAATATTTATACGCGGTAAAAATATTCCCCGGCGACCTTATTTCGACGAAGATCGTCGCCTACTTGCGCAAATCCTTTTCTCAAAACGATCTCAAATGCACAAAATAAAAATTATCCAAAATATAAGTTTTCAACTGGAAACAAATTTCATCAGAATTCAAAATTTGTTCGAAAACCGAAACTATTTTAGCCATTATTAATACAATATCAATTCGACTTTCCACAGTTGTTTAAACATATTTGTTTGTTTTCTTTGACATAGAACTTGATTTATAGTTTCCATTCCGCAAATCAATAGATATCGATTCTTTCGCTTTGTCTTCGGCATCGTTAGTGGAAAAATGATTTCGCCACGTCCCACTTCCGTTTTGACCTGGAACTGTCCCGTGTGATCACGCGAAATAGAATCGATTCGTGTGCATGCATGCAGCCGATATAAATTAATTACGGAAACACATCAATATGGAAAGTGCAATAAAAAAACACACACACAAATAATACTACGCATATACAACTATAGAGAGAAATTTTAAATTACACGTGGCGTTTTCTGTTCCATTTGCATGTTCTATATTATTTTTTTTATAAAAATATATTATTAAACAAACTTTTCATGAATTTTATATAAATGCAATAACTACATTTTCTTTCTCAAATAGGATATAATGATGAGATGCTGCAAATTGTAAAAAAATATTTAATGCAATAAGAATTACTTGGATAAAAAGTGATTCGATCTGAAGTGATTTCTTTCTGTACAACTTGTAGATGTTCGGTAGAAAGATGAGACTGGATAAATATGTATTATGCATCTGCTGATTTTGGAGTTATATATGTACATCATTAAAGTCGTTCCCGAGTGTGAGGCTGCTAGTGTTGAAAGAAAAATATTGAATAGAATGTGTATTTAATAGCGACGCAATCTACAATGTCAACAGATGTAAGTAATAAAAAAGCAATATTTTTGTCTTCCAAACAAACTGGGTATGCAAATGCGATGATGTAAGATGATCAGTAGTTTTCATTTTATTCAACGTAACAACAACGTCTGTTCCGCTCTTCTGGTTAAGGTGTTTCCACTTTTTCTTTTAACGCTCGTTTATTTTTTTATTTTTTTTTTGCAATCGCAATAAATAAATTGCAAGAGATCTTGCGTTATCTGCAAAGACGAGAGAGAGAGAGGAGTTCCGACATAAATATTATGCAATTGTCGCGAGAGCTCGGCCCGTTTTCTCCTCCTCGCGGTTTATCACACACTCCTCGACTATTTATAGACCTGACTTAAGTCGCTTTTAAAAGTCAATACGATTCCTCTCTCTCCTCAACTCTATCAACCTCACAGGCGTTTAATCTATTATTATCGTCCGTTCGCCTTCACCTCGGCGCTCACAAAATTATTTGCGAAGTGTGAACAAACCGTGGAAGAGATCTTTTTATTCCTCGGAACGGCGAAGGACGGTAATTGCGAAACGCACCTTATAATGCCAACAGAACGAGCCTTCTCCTTCATCCACCTCCTCCATCCTTCGACTCTGCCAACAATAACTCCTCACGCCAACGTCCTCTTCCTCTTTCTCCAACTTCTTATTTTTCCTCGTCTTCTTCCGTGTCTTCCCTCTCCGTCCTTTTCCTTCGCTGCACTCGCGTGTGCATCGCACCGAGTGCAACAACCTGGGGGACTCCCACCGGGCAGGTTTTGCGAACACCAGAGATATATAGACTACGTGAAAATCGGATTACCTTACTGCGCTCAATCCTCTTAACTGCACTCTCCAAGACAAACACGGCGTACAGCCAAATTATTCTTTACTCACTCACTAATTATACTCATTTAAGAATCATAATTGACCCATAATTTTACACTTATAGCACAGCTTAAGATCAACTTTTACATTTTACGAAAACTTATTGATTCTCATAGAATATTTTTGTTATTCTTATAGCACAATCATTAATCCATGTTTTTTTGTTAAATTGATATCCTTTTCCTCTTTGATTTCATCAGGTAGTTTGTTATATGCCGGATATTGTTATAATTATATACAGCATATTTATTTTATATATTTCCGTTTAAATCCCCAAGTGTGTCTTCAAGCACTCTGCTAATATTTTCATATTATTTATCATTGTCCATTATATTTCTCTTCGAATTAGATTGAACAATATTCCATGAATTGGAAACAGATGGTTTCGTATTCGCTCCGAGCACAGTCGAATTGGCTGGCAATTAAAATCCAGACGCTAATTAAGAAATTAATTGAAACTACACGTTAGATTTACTTTGAACCAGAAGACGTTTCGAAACTCTATAAATACGAGCTGTTTAGGCCTGGAAAATCGTTAGAGATGGGAAAACCGATGTTTGTAGAGCGAGAAGATCCGTCGATCCAATTCCCTTGTACGTGCGTATCTTCGATAACGCATTCAGCAGCAGCAGCAGCAGCCTCCGGTTATTGCTGTAACTTCGGCGCGCCGACTTTCGTAACGCGGCCTCTAATTAAGTCCTGAAAATGTGCTTTGCAGATGGTCTCCCATTTCAATTCTAAACTGGTCATGTATCTTTTCCGCTCCACCTCTTCTGCTCGTTCGTACCATTCGCGGTCTCCACCGGCCGCGAACAAGAGATTCGATGCTCAAAAGGCGCAATTATATGTCCTGAGGCCGCAAGTCTGCGATGAGTCATAAGACGGTGGCGGCGACGACGGTTTCTATGCTCAATTTCTTACGCTCGCGTGGATTACTTTCACGAGAAGACGACTATCTCCTCTCCAAAGGATTTCCTTCCAACACGCTAAAAAGATACATCACGGCGAGCTGCATTCGAATTGCGTAAACTTCTGCCAACAGAACCATCAATTTTAATAAACGGAGAAGCTTTAAACACATACATATTTCCATCTTAATAACACACTACAACAAACTATCCAAAAAAAAAACCTAATGATTGTAAACGTGCAATTTCATATTCAAGTTATTTACATAGCAATGACCAATCTCACAACAACCTGTACGTAACAGTATTTTAAGGTGCGTACACACTTGTCAATTTCGCAGAACTGTTCCCAAGTAAATAGTGTGTGCGCACCTTTATTTTAGTTTCTATTTGAATCAACAAATCTGCTAAAACGAACAAATCTTTACACTTGATGAAATACATAAAATTAATAGAAAAAATTACTTATATCCGCGTTAAATAATTATTTTTATACAAGTAGAAAGTCAATTAGTTTTACTTTTTTTCCTGATTCAATCGAAGCAGAATCGAGGAGCGTATCGGAAACTAAAAAGAGAAGACCAAGAAGCTGAACGAAACGAAACGTACACA
>NW_017096318.1:17070-23913 GCF_001412225.1 Nicrophorus vespilloides | reverse complement strand
ATTTGGCTTATAATAGTATGTCTCTTTTAATAATATAACATGTGTTACATTTTGTAACCGTTCTGTGTATTTTCGTCTGTCCGCCGCGAACGAATCTATTACGCTTTGTGTACAATAACTCAACACAAATATTTCCACCGAACTTTACGATCTTAACATTTCGCACGTGCACAACCCATCCTCGTGTTTACATCGGGCGCCTCAGGACGGTAGCATTATTTTTATCCATCCAATTTGAAGAGAAAACAAATTCGATATACCAAAAACGGACAACTTTTATGGGTGCGGGGGAGTTTCAGTCCAAATCTAGAGTCGAACAACAATACTCGAAACGCTAATGCATGTAAATCGAGGAAGACAATGGCGCAGAGAGCGTGGCAAGGACGGAAAAAAATATATTATTAACAACAACAACAACAAACGGAGCAACACCAAACCGAACTTGTGTTACGTGGAGAAAGAGAGAGAGAGAACGCTTACGTAATTCCTAGTTTTATTCATGGCGCACTCAGAAAGAACCGGTTCTTCTCGTTCTTTTAATAGATGTCACATTTGCACACACACAGCATAAAGAAAAAGAAACAAAGAAAAAGCTTTCGACATTCGGCAGATATCAATCAAACAAATCACGCTTTAAAACAACGATAAATCACTTGCACTTTGATTAGAATCATTTAAAGTTATCAATCGAGTTTCGTTTCTATATATTATTATTTTTTTCCTGATGGCGTTGTAAAAACTATTTCGTCCTTGGTGTAATATCAATTCTGAACAAACAAAAAAAAAACAACAATTACGTGCAAAGTACGATCATATTGAGTGTGAAATGTATTCACTTCTATTCATGGAAATATACACTATCCACGTATTAACTCAAAACTAAAAGGCTTTAATGCGGTCTACTCATATTCCATACCATAAAAGCATTTTGCATAATCTACTAATAAAGCGTGAAACTCTATAACAAGAGTTCGAGTTTACAAACGTAAATTAATATTAAACCACATTTTACAAATTCCTTTACACCCGAAGTTTTTCCACTCTACTAAACTAATACTGGTAAATTATTTGTATTCAACTTAGAATCTGTTGGTATTTAATTATTTTACAATTTGCATCTTAATTAAACTGAATAACGCGAGATTATTTACTGTTATATTTTTTTAAAGCTAAATCAGTAATTTGCAATCTGTTTAAATATAGGAAAAGTAAATGTTGGAATTAGTAGAATCTAAAAATAAGTTTTATCTTTTATATAAATAAATTGAAGACAGGAATATTATTATTATTATTACCGTCTGGCTGCATAATTAAGCTTAATATTTGCTAATCCAGACCGTGACTAAAGCTCAAGAGCGATGAAGAAGCTGTGTTGGCGTTGATCCACCTTCGAGGGTAATAAAAAAGGAGTTTAAAAAGACTGCACCAGACGAGACTGGTGTGTTGTATGTAAGTATGTATATTTATGTTAATTCGAGTTTATTGTAGACGGTGAGTAAGGAGCGTATTTTAACGAAGCATGTATGTTTATTCGACTTGTCCCCATTCCATCTAGGGGGGCGGGTGAAGAAAAAAAAATGAACTGGGGTGTGCACACGCCACGGTAAACCCTGACCCTGCAAAACTTTTTCAAACCACCCCCAAATTGCCTAGCCTTAATTACAGCGAGAAGGTCCGTCCATGTACTTCATGCGCAAATGTAATGAAACTGCAACCCCCCAGGTCGTGACCTCCATCCCCAGAAAGCGTAACACACCACCACCTACGAATGAAACTGCTTCTACTTGATGAACGCATCCAATATTCATAGACCAACTATCCCCATCAAAAGCGTGCTCGCATTCAAATTTACGGCTTCTTTCAACTAAAAGTTTCCTTTTAATACAAATAGGTCACCTCGCCCATAAAACTCATCAATAATAGCCAGCAACATCAAAGTCATAATCTTCATAGTAATTTATATAAAAATTGCAAGTACGAACGCAAATGATTATGAGCGAAAGAAAACTTTATGAAATCCACGTGGAAGTAAGTGCAAAGTTAATTAGAGAGAACCCAACCCGAGAAAACCAGTTTTCCCCGCTAAATGGGATCATTCAATTTAACGCCGCATAAATTTCTTTCAGATTGCAAAAAAAGCAACTAAATTTGGACAACAACAGAAAAAGAACAACGGATTACATAAGGGAAATGATTCAAAGAAATGACACAACGGCAACTGTGCGACAATAAAATTAAACAATTGAAACGATGTTGTTATTATTCTTTGTTATTGTCGTCGATCCGTCATGCGAAACGACAAATTGCGCTCTATTTCCGTGCACGGGATAAATGTACGAGACACCTGCATTTGAACAGGTAACACGACAATATCAACAACAACAACAACAAAAAATCTATTTACGAAGATGCATCTGACGGCTTCACGTTATGTTGTGGACGTAATGAACGAATAGTATTTATAGAATATACGTCTTACCTCTGGACAATTCCATGCAGAAGCATCGTCGTCGACGAAACACAGTCAGATCTGTACTTGACGTTTAATTAACATCGTCACGTTGCTATGATCTTTACAATAAAACGCAACAACGTCACTGTTTATTAGAAACCATGACAACGTCAATTAATTAAAGTACAATTAATTACACACGAAAAAAAGAAATTGTTACCATTGAAAAGTTTCGTTCGATGAATGGGGGGGATTCCCTCTAGGAATGTACTACGTGTTGTTGTTGGTTTTTTTTCCTCACATTGTATTGCCAATTTACTATGGAATGCCCCCATGTTCACAAAAAAATTTTTCGTCGTTAGACATCTCTCATCTCGTTCTGCCGCACGCGTCGATAGAGATAAACACAGCTAGATTTTTTTGTGTTTCTTTTCGAACTCTCCTGTCTGCGAATACAGATATTTTTTGTGTGTGTTTGTCTCAGTAAGAAATAGAGGTTTTTATTTCTGCATTCATTGAATAAATGAATGAATTGCGTTAAAATCACTCATTGCTTAACTTATATAATTGAAATGGTCTTCTTTCCTAATAATACTAAATATACAATTTTAATTGTAATCTGAAATTATGTCTACATTTAATTGATATTAACAGAAGCTTAAAGAATTGTAACTTATTCTGAATACTTGAAGTATATAAACTTGTTTTAATGATGTTAATCCGAGTAGTGAGCAGTCACGGATATAAATAATACGAATTTAATGCACGACTATCCCCGTTTTTTTTTTGTTATGAAGTAATGAATTTACGAGGAAAGAAAAACCCTAATTTATTTGCATGTCCCATCCATAAATAATCCTCAAATATAATTAATGGTAATTGTAGGTGGCTTTCATGTGCGAAGCAAAGAGCGAAAACGTTCATAATTCATCCTTTATTATTTCATTTTCTTTTTTTAATTAAGCATATTGTGCGCATGAATAATACGTGCCTGAAGTTGAACTGCGGCATTATTTCCTTGATTTATCCGAACGAAACGCGAAATTACGATTAAAATCCGTTCCTTTTGCTAATTAAAGTGAGAATCGTGAGTGGATATAGAGAAGAGACAACAAAAAAGAAGGAGTTAATATGGATGAATCAAGTCCCCCCCCCAGTGTCGGGAGGCCAAAGCCACTCGACTTCAATGAGCACAGGGCACACTCGTTTTTTTTGCTCACAAGTAGACTACACCCTTGTAATAATGCGCCTCATGACACCTAGTGAGCCTTTGAAAGACGTGAAAACAAAGTTTTTTTTTAACACTTTTCATTTACAAAATGTGAATGAAATTTGTTAAAACTTTTACATATTTGAGGACTTGAGAATTTATTACAATTTTTACAAAACTATATTCAGCTTAAAATGAACTTTTGATTCTTTAGTTTAGTTTTAGAAGTTTTTAAAAGACATTCAAATAATTAAGAACACAATGATTGTAAAGATTGTGAAAATATACAAAAAAAAATCAAGGCTACAAATTCCATCATCGACCTTCCATTTCACATATTTCCATTGAAAATTCTCTCTCAATAACAACAAAACAATATTATATAAAAAAGCATAATTGTAACTGCAAGTTTGCAAGAGCATAAAAATAGTCTACATTCTGATGCAACGATATGGTATGTGTTAATTATTTTGTGCGAAACGTTATCACTTTTTTGCCAATTAAAAAATAATTGAGGAAACGTTATTGTTGCAAAACCGTGTACACACGGATAACATATCAGTTTCGAGTGTGGACTTTTGTATGGGTTGGAAAGAGAAGAAATAGAAACCTTGCACAAAGAAATGAGGTATGTCAAATAGATAATAGCGTTTGCGGCGATAACAAAGTTTGCTTGAACTATTTCAATAGCATCAATTGTAAATTCAAACATTTCAATTTCAAATATCGAAAAGTTTGATTATCGTAACGTAATTTTCACACTTTTCATTCTTAATTTCTTACAAATTTACAATAGATTCTTCTGATTTTACGATTAGAATTTTCAAAACCAAATTCATTCAAAGAAGATTCATTTCGATGTGAAGTTGATTTTTCTAATTACATTTTTCTTAGATCAAAATTTAAGTACAAAATTTTAAAAAAAGACAAATTATACTTTAAATGAGTGTAAATCAATTAGCAAAATTGCATAATGAAATAAATAAAAACGATTACGTTGCTATGATTATGAAAGCTAATTGGAATTTGCGGTGTTCATTAAAAGGATTGAACCTTGCATATCGGTGGGCGAATGGGAAATACGTTGTTGGATCTTGATCTTAAAGAGAATAAGTCGAGGTTATTAAAAAATTTCGAGAAATATCGATTATTATACTTAAATGATAATAGTTTGTTGCTCGATCTTGTTGTTTCTCATTCTCGTCTTGGGTAATATAATTGGCAGGGAAAATCGGGAATTCAAGAGTAACTGTACATTGTACTGTTGGTTTACTGTTTGCAGTGGTAATTTGCTGAAGAGGATGAAGCCAGTTTTGGAAAGTCGATGCGATTCGACACAATGCGCGATTAGGATTTAATGTTTACATCTATTAATACGATACACACACGTCCGAGTTTCAGTATTTCCGCTTAACAAGTGTAGCAAAATTAACGAACTTCGTGCAAAGTTTAGATTCGATTAAAGTTCTTAACGTGAAAGACCGAACTTTCTCATCGCAAAAGTTTTCGAAGTGCGCTCCATTATGCATGGACATTCTTAGTCGTAATTTCATTTACTCACCTTTCAATTGAAATTTATGATAGATTAATTAATTGCATTAACATTTATCTCATGATAACTTTTCGAAATGTAAAAGAAACGTTATCGTTCAATACAAATCTTCAAGAAACAACAATTATTACGTTTAATATTGATAATAATACTAAAGAGAAATGTATGTCAAAGAGACACTCAAAACAGCATAAATAAAAAAATTATATAACAATAATTGAGAGTATTTTTAAATTCTTACATAACTCTTTCTTATTACGACAGCGTTCCGAAATCCCGTTACTTTTTATACTCGTGCATACATAATGCAAAAAAATTATATATACAGAGTTGATTCTGTCACAATTAAACTGCTAAATTCATAAACATCGTCTGTTTATTGCAGAAAAAGGAAAATTTAAAACGTGAAACAACGAATGATTTCAAAAAAAGAAAAGCTCGAGCATCGTCGTTTCTAGCTCGATTTCGTTTGAACTTGAATAAAGGAAATGGGTCGTAGTTTTTATTGTTCTTTTTTTTTAATGAAATGATCGCATTGCTACTTCTGGTCTGGTCTGGCTCTAATAAAGAATCCGAGGCATTTGATCTGCGACCCAGTTTCACGTTTATTGTATTTAGTTTTCTTTCAGTCGATGATGGAATTCCATTATTTTACACAAACTCAAATGAAAATACCAGACTGTATTAAAAAGAAAATCAAAACGTTTTTTTACATTTTCAATGTAATATTGAAGCTACAATATGCTTGTTTATAAGCAGACTACACCCTTGTAATGATGCACCTCATGACAGCCTTTGAAAGACGTGAAAACAAAGTTTTTTTTTAACACTTTTCATTTACAAAATGTGAATGAAATTTGTTAAAACTTTTACATATTTGAGGACACACAAATATAAATGTAATTTATTAGAATTTTTACAAAACTATATTCAGTTTAGAATGAACTTTTGATTCTTCACGTTTATTGTATTTACTTTTCTTTCAGTCATGATGGAATTCCATTATTTTACACAAATGAAAATACCCAACATAAAACGTTTTCAATATTAAATATATTAAATATTAAATATTATATTTTAAGAAAATATTATAATTTATGAATATCAAAATGCAGAATTTTATAATTATAATCAATATAATTAATGAATTAACAGACGTGACTTTACGTGTTAAACATGAGATTAATTTCCAATTAATTATCGTTAGTTTTTCATATTATTTACTTTTTTTCAATAAAAATATAATTTTATTGTTTTCTTTTAAATTTTTAACGTTTTTAACTTTACAAAGTTACATTATAATCAAAGAATGAACACAATTTTTAACATCTTTATGAAAGCTTCATAATTCAATGAAACTAATCTACCTTTTAGGTTCGATGAATACCCGTATTATGTAACTAAGGGACGTTATCGCAGTGCGCTTTGTTAATTCTATCAATTGTCATTACTGTGAATAGATTGTAAATAATTGACGTGACGTTAGCAGAAAGCAAGTGTTTCTTCATTAAGATCATGGACGAAACTCATTTCTATATATACAGTGGAACCTCGCTTAACGAGCGAAATGAATTGTTTCGCATAACGAGTGACGATGAGAAGAGAAGTCCTGGATTGTCGATTTTCTTT
>NW_017096318.1:15853-17045 GCF_001412225.1 Nicrophorus vespilloides | reverse complement strand
GAAGCTACAATATGCTTGTTTATAAGTAGACTACACCCTTGTAATAAAGCGCCTCAAGACACCTTGTGAGCCTTTGAAAGACGTAAAAACAAAGTTTTTTTTAACACTTTTCATTTACAAAATGTGAATGAAATTTGTTAAAACTTTTACATATTTGAGGACACACAAATATATATATATATGTAATTTATTACAGTTTTTACAAAACTATATTCAGTTTAGAATGAACTTTTGATTCTTCACGTTTATTGTATTTACTTTTCTTTCAGTCGATGATGGAATTCCATTATTTTACACAAACTCAAATGAAAATACCAGACTTTATTAAAAAGAAAATCAAAACGTTTTTTTTACGTTTTCAATGTTAAATATTGAAGCTACAATATGCTTGTTTATAAGTAGACTACACCCTTGTAACAATGCGCCTCACGACACCTTGTGAGCCTTTGAAAGACGTGAAAACAAAGTTTTTTTTTAACACTTTTCATTTACAAAATGTGAATGAAATTTGTTAAAACTTTTACATATTTGAGGACACACAAATATAAATGTAATTTATTAGAATTTTTACAAAACTATATTCAATTTAGAATGAACTTTTGATTCTTCACGTTTATTGTATTTAGTTTTCTTTCAGTCTATGATGGAATCCCATTATTTTACACAAACTCAAATGAAAATACCCGACTGTATTAAAAAGAAAATCAAAACGTTTTTTTTACATTTTCAATGTTAAATATTGAAGCTACAATATGCTTGTTTATAAGTAGACTACACCGCCTCATGACACCTTGTGAGCCTTTGAAAGACGTGAAAACAAAGTTTTTTTTTAACACTTTTCATTTACAAAATGTGCATGAAATTTGTTAAAACTTTTACATATTTGAGGACACACAAATTGTAATTTATTACAATTTTTACAAAACTATATTCAGTTTAGATTCTACACTTTAGATTCTTCACGTTTATTGTATCTACTTTTCTTTCAGTCGATGATGGAATTCCATTATTTTACACAAATGAAAATACACAACATAAAACGTTTTTCACGTTTTCAATATTAAATATTGAAGCTACAATATGCTTGTTTATAAGTAGACTGCACCCTTGTAATAACGCGCCTCAAGACACCTTGTGAGCATTTGAAAGACGTAAAAACAAAGTTTTTTTTAACACTTTTCATTTACAAAAT
>NW_017096318.1:0-15828 GCF_001412225.1 Nicrophorus vespilloides | reverse complement strand
CTTCACGTTTATTGTATTTACTTTTCTTTCAGTCTATGATGGAATTCCATTATTTTACACAAATGAAAATACCCAACATAAAACGTTTTCAATATTAAATATATTAAATATTAAATATTATATTTTAAGAAAATATTATAATTTATGAATATCAAAATGCAGAATTTTATAATTATAATCAATATAATTAATGAATTAACAGACGTGACTTTACGTGTTAAACATGAGATTAATTTCCAATTAATTATCGTTAGTTTTTCATATTATTTACTTTTCTTTTCAATAAAAATATAATTTTATTTCAAATTTTTAACGTTTTTAACTTTACAAAGTTACATTATCAATCAAAGAATGAACACAATTTTTAACATCTTTATGAAAGCTCATAATTCAATGAAACTATCTTTGAATCTACCTTTTAGGTTCGATGAATACCCGTATTATGTAACTAAGGGACGTTATCGCAGTGCGCTTTGTTAATTCTATCAATTGTCATTTACTGTGAATAGATTGTAAATAATTGACGTGACGTTAGCAGAAAGCAAGTGTTTCTTCATTAAGATCATGGACGAAACTCATTTCTATATATACAGTGGAACCTCGCTTAACGAGCGAAATGAATTGTTTCGCATAACGAGTGACGATGAGAAGAGAAGTCCTGGATTGTCGATTTTCTTTATTATCTTTGTACGCTTTTTTTTTTAAAACAAATATTAAAAGTATGAAGTGGAAGTCCCCGAATTGATACAAGTAATATAAACAAATATAAACTCACTTCACCGTGTGTAAATTGGAAAACAGTTCCTAGTGTTAGTGGTAATTCTAGTTGCATCTTAGTGTTGTTTGTGATCAAAAAAATTCCAAACTTGCGTTCAGACATGTTATTTGTGTTTCTTTTTGTGCAAAATTTAATAACACTTGCATGTCTCCGAATAAAAAGAACCATAGATATGAAAAGCAAAATCTAGTTATCCTTTTTTTGCTCCGGCATGGAAAGTATTAACGTAATTTAATTCGTTAAGAGAGGTTCCACTGTATTTCGAATTAGGGTGAGTGATAAAAGGAGGATCGTGCAGACAGGGAGGGATGGAAGCAGCGAGTTCTAAGTGATGACGTTTATGCAATAAACTCCAATTAATCGGGTTCCCATGGGAGAAGTGGAAGGTAGTTTGAACGAGGCGATTTGTTGATTAATGCTCAATCAATTGAAAGTAATTGTGCGCCGTTTCGCAGCAATGTGTGTTTCCGGGCGGTAATTAATTTGAAAAAACACGAGACACGACCGGACGCGCCACCCAAAAACGGTTCAATTACCGAGTGGCAAAAATTGCGACCTCTTTCTTCGTCGTCCTGCTGCGACTTCCTGCAACGGTACGGTTCTAACTTATCCACCCTCGTCCACCGGTTCGATGGTTTCACAGCTGCTCATCGAGGACACCCCAACCAACAACTGTGGGGTGTCCCAGGTAAATGCAGCTGTTATTTTAACTATTATCGTAGTAATAGGTGAAATAATGCGCGCGTGTGAAATGATCTAATCGTCGTCGTCTTCTTTACCTGCTTGCTTTGCCTAGGCAACGTTTCCATATTAGTCCCATTGACGACGGGGGCCTTCTCTTGAGCTACACCCCCGTTGGCCGCGCTCCCGTTTCCAAGAGCCATCTCCGCCGATCAGACCAACCAAACCGGAAACTCTTCGCACAGCACAAAACGCATTACACTACACTTCTCTGCGACTTCCGGACACTTGTTTCGAACGAAAAAAAATAAAGATACAACCAATAATTTATTTATTTTTTTAGTTTGGATCAGTTTCTTCAATTGATGATGAACTTGTGAAGAGCAACAGCAGATTGTGTTTGAGTGTGTATGAGTATGTGGAACACGCTGCGACCGCACCGTCTCCCAGCTAGTGCATGAGTGAGTGACAACAGAGGCGAGGAATTCGTTACGTAAAGTCGCGACGAACTGCGTCGATCTACCCGTCTCTGTCTATTTACATGGGGTCCAACGGGATCCGAATCGTTCGACCTAGGTCGCAGCTTGCAGCGACGCCGCAGACGTGCGCAACTTACGTAAAGCGAAACGCACGCAGTGGTATCAAAACTCTTCTTGCATATACGCGAAACGAGGATGAGATCTCCTGGCTGTGGCTCTTTCTCTTCTGCCGAAAAGTAAAGAAACTGTAAGAATCGGCGAAACCAAGAGGAGAAAAAGAAGTCGCGACGCAGCCGAGGATGCGATGACCGTTCCCAATTTTGTCGGGTTCATTGATTGGCCGGGATTCGGGCCATTCTTTCGGGTCAGAGCTTTGCAGGATTAAAACGGAGCGCCTCCTCATCCTACTACGCGTATTGATTCATAAATTGTATACAAAAAAAAAAGTAACATACTACAAGAATCATCCCATATATTCATTGTTTCATTCAGAATAAAGTTTTATTGCTATTAGAATACTGAATGGAACATAAATTATACATTAGTAATTAATGTCATTAATCAAAAAGAAAATTTATATTTCCAAACGACTTACACAATAATGCAAATCAAGTGCTTTATGAGTTTCTTAAAATAATCAAGAAAATTGAACAATGAAGAAACTTTGCACATAAATTCAAGTAATTTCTATCGTGTTTAAGTAAATGAATCGAGAAGAAAATCAATGAAAAAAATATACTTTCAATTAATAATCATTTACAATTAGAATGTTACAAAAATAATAACAGAGACATTTTCTAAAAAGTTGTAATAATTGCAATATTCTAAAATTCTAAATTTATAATGAATCATTGATAAACTATTTCTAATCGACAAGAACCACAAAATTTTTAAGTATTTTTAGTATTTTGATAAAAATCTCAACAATAAAAAAAATAGATAATGCAATCTGTGTCATTAAACGTATCTCAATTACTGTTATCAGAGTTCGCGTGCAATGCAATATCAATGATTTAAGTCCTTCACATAATACAACAAAATCGTTTTGTAATTAGTTTATTTGTTAAGTAAAAATCTAATTAATTATTAAAACAAACTATTGTTCACTTATCAAAGAAATTCGATTAATTCTGAAATTAAATCTGTAAACTGAAACAATGTTATCGTTATATATATATAATTTTTAATTAAACGAAAGGGTGAAGTAGGTATGTGGGTTACGAGGTTTTTCACCAAATCATAATTACAAATGGGGCGCGTTTAGTAGGTCAAAAAGGGCGTGGGATTCCCGGAGATATTACTACTACTAGTACTATACACCATCTAGTATGCAGTGGTAATATACAGGGTGAATTATGGAAGGGAGCAGAACGTAAACAACTCCCTGCAGACTTTTATATCTTTACTGTTACACCAATTGAATTTGCTGCTTGTAAATTACTTTTCGATACAAACAAAAAGCAACAGAACATGATTAACATCTAATAGATGGTAAGCTACAAATAATACTACAAAATATACTGCAATAAATCTGGTTTAAAAGTCTTACAATTTTCATTTTGTAATGCATGAATGTGCAGATGACAATAACTACTTGAGAAATGGTTGGGTTCGAAATCTATGAAAAGGAGACCACAAAGACCGAATTATAAAGAACGATGATTCTAAGCAGAGAATTCCCAATAATAATAGAAACACACACACAAAAAAAACCGTTACCGAAATGCACTTATTGCGGCCCACTGAGGCAAAGTTTTATACAAATGATCTTAATAATCTCTAACCGTAGAATTGAAACAACAATCGAGCATGTAATAAAACTCTTATCTCGGATTAATAAGCATTACTTAAAGAAGTATGCGCTTGCAAATAAAGGATTTAATCCGAGGTTTCATCTTTCAGCGCCGTTTGATATTTGAATAATGCGCACGTAATTGCATCAGATTCGCACATTTCCAACGCAAATTTTATGTAACCGAGATGATCGATTCGCACTGTTCTCTTTGTTTCTATCTCTCGGCATTCATCACTATTTCAATCATTCATTTTCATCTCGCTTTCATTGAACTGACTGAAATGTAAGAACAATAGGGAAATGAGAAAAAAATTTACATGTGAAAAACCTAATTGAATTGAATGATTAGTTTAATGAATTTATTAGGTTTTTTTTTCATTATTTCCACTTGCAAAGTGCGGAGAATTGTGTTTCTAGGTGGTTGTGTGATAATTGAACCTGGTTGCGAGCGAAATCGATATGCTAAGTGCTTGTACTTATATTGTCAATTTGCTTTAAAGACGCGAGAATGTTCGCACTAATTTCTAATTATTCACATCTATTATCTACATATTCAATATTTATCACTTCAATTCTTAATCTACCTTAGGTAGATTTCAAGATATACACTAAAATTTGAAATGTTTTTACTCGAAAACCAGTAGGTGTGGAAATAATCTATATTTTGTTTTCATTACAAACTTAATAGTTTTAGTTTCAAATTTTTAATCTACTATAAATAATTTCCTTGATATACCATAAACTGTGCAGACTTTATTTAATCGAGAGTCCTTATTGTCTTTATTTTCAATTAAACAACAATTTCTTGACACATTCGCATGCAGATATGTGCGGAATTGCGTGGGAGATGGCTGAATAGAATCTGCATAACGTAAAGCAAATTGCAATTTTCCCATAAGATTCGATTAATTCGCAGGGCACGACGCGCTGAAAAACCAATTTGCAATTTTAATCGAATCCAAGTCGCGCACTTCGATTAAAGCAGCAGTATTAATTGCGAATACAAAATTTCCGCAAGGGTCAACAACTTCTGACTTCCAATCTCGCAGAGAGAAACAGAAAAAAGGAGGAAACGTAAGTGCATTGTCGCTTCGTACACATCCCGATGTGGAAAGGATGCTCTCAACTTTGATTCACTTTAATCCTTTGTGAACTAAATTTCACACTTAAAATACGCAGCTTTTAGGTTTTCAATCAACACTCAACTTTTGATTCCTCTTACAAAATTTAACTTTGTTACCATGGAATCCGATTATGGATGCTGTTGCCAGGACGACGTCAATACGAACGTATTTCGCACCGGTAATTATGTATCCGTTCATTTCCTATTTGATGTAACAACAACAATAATTCAAATCTCTGTCCCATCAATGTACTTGTGTACTGGCGTCAGGACGATGAAAGGATGGAAGGAGATGATGATGGCATCACTATCGTCACCCGTGTGTGTCACCCGTACATTGTGTTAACATCACAATTGTGATTGCAATCTGAGAGGAAAATAAATAACCGCAGAACGTTCCACATTTTTATTTTACGTTTTTATTCAAGTCTGACTCAGTGAATGCAAAACCCAAATCCACCCACGTTTCGCTTATTTTCAACACTGCTTTATCAATTTGTAATTCGGTAATTACAACATTTTTCAATGATGGGTTACGACCAAACGTCAATCATTGATTACAATAAGAAAGTCAAAAAAATATGTAATTTTCTTTAAAAAGCGTAAAGATAGAAACAAACTTTTGAATGAATTTCATTCTCTATACATTTAGCTTCAAGCAACACGTTCAAACATTAATATGGCATTGTTACTTTTGGAGAAACAACTGGAAATGTGAGGACAATGATTGTAAAAAATGTGTTGTTGTTAAATATAAATTCAACAGCTTATAACGAAAAAATCAGAAGATAAGTTTTGTTCATATTATAGCTTACAGTTTTAGCTTTAAAACGCATATTTAGATATTATTCTGCAATTGATACTCTTCGAGAGACAAACCAAAATATGAGAAACCACTGCTTTTTTTGAGATCAATATTTTTTCGATTATTTAAAAGCGTACTGCGCAAATACCAGTAGAGTAATAAGTAAACTTTAACATGACTTTTATTCCCTATATGTTTAGAATGAAATAGCATATTTAAGCATTTATATACCATTGATATTTTTCGAGAAATACATTAAAATCCAGAGCAGTTACAAAAATTATTTTCAAGCGAAAATCAGATGATAAAAATAACAAAATTTTGATTCATTTTAAAGCCAATAGTTTTAGATTTAATCTGCATTTACAATTTTTAATCTACCTAAAGTAGTTACCGAGATATACACTAAAATGTATTGAAATTATTGTTATTATCTTTATGTTTTTTTTCTTTTTGGTAAATTTGAGGTAGATTACATGCGAGTTAATGAAATAACCATGATTTACGTCCTCACGTACGTAACTTGAATGGAAACCTATGGCTGTTATGCGGACAATGTATGCTAATTAGTGTAATCGAACGGCGTGTAGGCTGGATCCAGTGTAAGTACCGGCTCTATGCACGTTCCAATTAATTATTTTTCGCGTGCAAATAATTGCGGTGATCAGAATGAAATACATAAACACACACAAAAAAAGTAATTGTGTGTTCGAAAATCTCATTACAAAAGATGAGTCATCAATCTTAATTTATAAGTTTGATATAGATTTAATCATCTAAAACGTTTCTTTTTCATTAGCTTTTAGATTATGTTCATTCTTATTGGGTATAAGTATTTCAGTAAGATTGTGCAACTTCTAAAAATTGAAGATCTCTTTGAAGCCGCAACATCCATAATCCACCTGTTGAATTCTCTTTTAACGCTCTTTTTCGACGGTCTCGAAATGCGTGAAGATGGGATTACGTTCTCTACGTGTAATTTCGTGTTTTTTTTTTACCTGGATTTAATCGAACTTTTCCCAAAAGCCAAGTCCATGTCACAAACTGATCGTCAATCAATCACTCGGAAATTCATTGTCCAGAATAATCCATGTCCGAAGTGAAGGGACGTGTTTTCGCCCTTAAAAACACTCAAAATCAATAACAGAAAAAAAAAGTAATGATGACTTACACGGCCGTGCTGAATTCGATGATTCTACGAATTGATTTTTTTTGTATGTGCTATGCAAATCGATTCCGGCTAATCGCAATTTCCACGCTTCTGCTTTTTCCGCGGAAAATTCAATGTCATCCCAATGTAAAAAAAAATGTGTGTGTAAAAAACACATGCGAGGACCGGAAGAAGCATCGGTCCGGTTGTTATTTAACAAACGCTGTAATTTGCTAAATGTTATTATTAGTGGGAACGAGTTAACAATCACTGTCAGGGTTACGGGATTACGTGGTGGATGGTATAAAACGATTCGGATTCGCGGCTCCCTACCGCAAACAGTTCCAGAGTTTCGACGCAGCAAGGATAACCGGCAGCAAGATGAACCGCAGAAGTTTAACGTGCGCTCTTGTGCTTCTGGTGTCTCTGCAAGTCTTCACGTCGCAAGCGGTGAGAGTTCATTATTAACTTCAATATCTGGATTGGTTTGAATTGTTGTTTGTCTTTTAGGCTCCGACCGGTGTTAAGCAGTTGATCGATATGAGCGAGGACGAGCTGATGGCAAAGTTCTCGCAGTTCGTTAGCGAGGATAAGGAGATCGCTTCGATGATGGAGAGGTTCAGGGTGGAAGGGCATTCGCTGCAGAAGAGGCAGAGCGAAGACGACATGAGAAGGGAACTGGATGGTATGGACGATATGGATGTTACGCCGAAGCAGGAGGGCTTCATGGATCGTGCCGCTAAATTCGTCCTGGAATTGGTGCAGAGATTTCTTAAGTGGATTAATACGGAGTAGTATTAAAACCTTCCTATTCGGATGAAGTGGAAATCGTTTCGCTCAAGCTCTCACAGCAAACCAAATCGAGTTTACTAATAAAAAAAAAACTAAATAAATGCAATATTTATTCATAATAACATGCATACCTCTTCAGTTCATCCTGTATACAATCAGTTCCGCATTTTATACATAACTCTCAATCATATTCAATAGAAATCTATGTAAAAAAAGTTTTAAAAACAATACAATTTTACAATTGAAATTATTACAACCTTTTTGTTTTCTTGCAAACGAAAACTGTGACTTTTCTTAAACCCTATCAATGTTTGGAATTTAGTAAAGTATATCATAATTATACATGATTTTATTATAGCAATTGAATTTTGTTTCTGCTTCAACAATCAACAATGATTATTCGAAGGTTTCTCAACTGGAACTTTTAGATCATTTCATGTAGTAATTATAATTACAATGAATGAATTCGTTATATAAGCAGAATCAATTTTCTTCAGAAAAAAAGTTGATTATATAACAAAAATGTTAAATATAAGAAGACAGCAGTTCCTAAACTTTTAAACATTGCTACACACTTTTTAGAAACTAAATCTATATTTTAAAAAAATGTGTGAGGGGGCGGCAATATCGACAAAAATATGTGTGAAACATCCAACAAAAAAGCTTCAAATTGTTATTATTAAATCTCAAAAATATATCTTTAGTCAAATCTTGCCGAGACCCACAATTTGGGAAGCGCTGTTTTAAGAAATGAGAACAAATTTATGTTGGAGGTAAAAGTGCACTTATTCACTGTATCTTTGAGTAATTTCAAAAAATAATTGCTTATTTTAAAAACTTACATGTTTTATGAACTTACATCAATTATTTATAATCTAATTTCTTCACATATATTTAGCTTCATTTCTTGTTGTTAAATGGTAAAAGTATATTCTCATTGTGAACGTTTTTTTTTTGTTATTTTTACCATCCGCAATGCATTGATTACAACTTGAATTAATATCAGATGTTTGTATATAAAATTATAGAATTATTTTATAAATACATAAAATTTGCGTAAGAAAACGCAATAATACCAGTGGGAAACGTATTTAAATTATAGGCCAAACTCCAGAACAATTATCTTAAACGCAATGATTCCACATTGAAACTGGTAATCTTCGCGTTTCGTTGTAAATTAAATTTACAACAAATAAAAAAATCGTAATTGTCTTTATGCTTGCAACAATTCAAATTGGTTTGATGTCTGATAAACAATACTTAAGTTTACGTCGGATATACGAAACTTGTAATCAACGCGCGCTTCAATCAAGTTACTTTAATATGTGTTTTCTTTTATGTAACCAAATAAGACTTAGTCATTAATTATGTTACGTGATTCTCAGATTGCGATGTGGTGGTGGTGGTAATTACTTTGGTTTTTTATACACGATTAATGAACTTATGTAACGACTAATTAGGACTTGGGTGATTTGATGTATTCGCGAGGTCGATATTAATTATCTTTAGTGTTAAATGTTCAACCTGAGTTAAGATTATTGAACTAAATATTTGAAGATAAATAGTTTAGGTTTAGAATGAAGTGATGGAAAAATGATTACATAAGTTCGCCTTATTGTTTGTTGGAGGAAAGCAATAGGATTCGCAGCTCGCGTTACCGCAATTCAGTTAATTGCTGTGCGTTTATCCCTCCGACGAATTGCAGTTCGCATAATGAGGAGATGTAAATGGAAAATTGCTCAAATGTAATTACCGATCTGCGAGTATAATGGCTATTTACATATTAGACCAATCTGTTGGCCTGCGGGATGCGAGCGTTTAATAAAAGCCGAACAAAAGTCCTTCCAGCTATCACACAACTTCTTGATCCGCGCGAGGCATCATCATGCTGATCGGAATACTGCTACTGCTGTTGCCGTTCCTCTCCGTAAGCCTAAGCTTTCCAACAAGATGAAACGATAGTAATACAAAAGGATTTTGCAGGCGCAGGAGATCGAGGACATCCTCAAGATCGAGGCCGAGTGTTTGGAAAGGACCCAAGAACGTAGCGTTTCAATCGCGATGCACGGCAAACTCATATCACCAGTCGAGTTGAAATTCCAGATAGTGACATCCCCCAAAGAAGCGACCGACTATTTCATCAATGATTCATTCAAAGAGGTAACAATAACAACAACAGCAACATCTTCATCAATATCTTAATTATCTTCTACTCCCAGTGCCAATTCTACGAGTGCTTAGTAAACAAATCCAAAGTAAGTTAAAACAGATTTCATTCATTACGTCCATAAAAGAGTGGATCGTTTTTAATGCTTAACGCAGAAACTGGATGTGTGTTGAGGTCTTGACATTTCATTGAGCCAACTTTGCGGACCGTTTCAAGTTCGAAATCGTTTTGTATTCTGAACGCGTACGCTAAATAATTTGCAGGAAAATGGGCCGGGACTTGTCGACTCGACAATACAAGAAACAATTATGCAGCATTACAAGAATAATAATATGGACATCGGTCACATCCGAAAGTGCTTCGACCGCTCGACAACCATGAGTAAGTCAATTCTAAGTGAATTACAAACGAATTCGTTTCGGTACACTACATAGTCATCATTAGTAACAGATATTAAAGTAAAGTCATTTTAACTATTTCTAAAATCTTAACTTATTATGGTGGATTTTCAGCTTTTTTTTTAATATTTACAAATCTTAACGCTCGGATGAAAAGACTTGACCCATATACACTGACTTTCATATAATTACGTTTTGTGGTGTTACTTAATACATGTATTCAGCATTAAGAAACTCGTAATTAATTATTATATTTTTTTAATGAAAGTTTCAATTATATAATAAATAAAATTATATAACGGAATTATATAATGCGTATCATAAACTAATTAAAATATTCTCTTATATAACATTAAGAATCATAACTATTGATTAAAACAAAACTAGAAGGCTGCGTAACACCAACCCATAGATGGAGCCAATATTCAACAACTATGCAACCCAATAAACACACTAATTACTTAAATTATAAGTGCAATTAACAATTACATATTTTCAGCTGGATATCAAGATGAAAGCAAAAAGAATAATCATTTGATCGATATAAACGGAGAAACTGAGACAGTTTCATCATCGAAGTAATGTTACCAATGATATCGAATGGATGAATAATCCACACTAGGAATAATTATAAGCAAAGTTGTAGAAATAAAAGCTTGTACATTTTTTTTTTGATTTTTTATTTTTTTACTTAATTTACAAAATTTTGGAACGAAAATGAGATGTCCGCCTTGATGGCACTCGTCAGATGTTTCATCATTGCGCAAAGTGCAATTACAGTCACAGACAATAAACGCAAAACGCGCAACGACCAAGTACCAGCTTCATTCATTTGCCCAAGTTTACTGCAACAGGAAAAAAACATTAATTAGTAACGTAATTCAATAACTAAACAAAAATTTATATTAATTGTATTAAGAAAACAAAGATAAAATTCATTCAAGAAATTAATAGATTCTTTATGTAACAAATCCTTCCTTAATAAACAGATTAAATAGTATCTGGATAAGTGATAAAGGTTCAGTAGTTAATATTGCAAGGAAACCACACTGGAATTGTTTTAATAGCACAAACCAGCCTAAGAGCTTGCATTTACCAAATTAACATAAATAGCAAAGAAAAACTATTATAAGGAATCAGAAAACAGGGATTCATCAATTCATTAGTGACAATAGGATAGCAAACTAAAATCACCAAAGAAATTGTAAATACCTAGACTTAGGTATAAATGAAATCAATACCATCTCATTATTTGCCTCCCTGTAAGGAACAAATAAGTATAAAAAAAGTACCAACACTAGAGAAGGAATCCAGCGAGTTAAATTAAATATTCTCATCATACCTTCTTGGAAGCCGCTCCAACTTTGCTCTTCTTCGTGCCGCGGACCTTCTTCATCCTGTTCTTCCTTTCCTTGCGCTGCTTGCGGGTCACCTGTTTCTTTTCGAAGAGACCGTGACGAGCTAACCTGTGTTTTGGTTCAAACTTCTTGGCCAAGTCCAAGGTGTCATAGACAAGAGCGAATCCAGTCGATTTGCCGCCACCGAAGTTCGTGCGGAAACCGAAGACGAAGATAACATCTGGAGTTACCTAAAACACACATCATTTTATTGAAAATGTCCTCAGTACTGTCCAACACAGTTGATGTATAAATGTGGATGTTTGTCACATAACCTTTCAATACACGCAAACGTAAATAATGTCATCTGCATTAGTGATAAAGGGTCTGTAATTACTATTGCAAGGAAACCACACTGGTCTTGTTTTGGCTGCACAAGCCAGCCTAAGATCTTGCTTTAAGTTGGTTTACGATGATGTGTCTCAATGCTTACCTTGTACATCTTAGCCAACTTTTCCCTGACATCTACTTTCTTGGCAGTAGCAAGTCCGGGATGGATTACATCCACAACCATTTGTTTGCGACACAACAACCTGTTGGTCATGAACTTGCGGGTGCGTATTGTGAAAGTTCCCTCACTCTAAAAACACAATACAATAAGACTATTAGTTTCATCCCAACAACTAAGATATATTAAGTAAAGCATTTTTTTACCATAATTAAAAATGCTGGTAAATATATGAAAAGTACCAGTAAATAACAACAAAAAAAAAACAATATTTATCAAAATATGGACAAAAATATAGGAAGTTGAAATGTAAACAAATTTAGTATTTCCAAAAACGGGTGAATCAGGAAACCGGACTTTCGTGAGTGAAATTCGGTAATAAATAAACTACATTAGGAAAAAACCCAAACAAAACGTTCGTTCGTTGATGGCACAGAGGTTATGTGTACACAAGTATTACCATGTTTACAGTTTCGGTGAAAACTGAAATAATTCAATCAAATTTTGTGGAAATAACTGATGCGACACCAGAAACGCACTTGGTTTCAGCAAGTTTCGCTGGATTTTTGTCCAAATTTCAACGGATGATGCAGAAAAAGGAGGATTTATTTACGTACCATTTTGCTAGCTGATTCACTTCACTAAAAAGAGCGCCGCTAGCGGCTCCACTTTCGAACTGAACTATTTCTGCGATCACAGCGACCTCTAAGCAATTACAAGAAAAGGCGGTAGATTTGAATCCAATTCATGAGTAAAATACAGTTTACATGTGTAATAATTTCTTATAGAAGTGCAAATTTATATAGTTTAAGTCTAATTGATTAAATAATATATTAAATAGTCAAAAAACTTAACTAAATTCATGTATTGAAAAATATACTTTTAAACTATTCATAACAAATTTTTAAAAAAATTAATTAAATTAAAGAAAATAGTGTAGTTGCTAATGTTACAAGTTATATTCTATTATTCATTTAAGCAAATAGAAATATTTATTTATTTTTTAGTTCTGATGCAAATGAAATTGCATAATTACATGTATTTTAATCAGAGTCGAACCGAAATTAATTTTGTACCGGTTTCGAGTTTTCAATTGAACAATTTTTCGTTCCGGTTACAGTTCAGTTAAAAATTCGGTTAATTTCGGTTTACGGACTTTCTGATTTTAATTATTATATTAGTTATGTTTACTATTACTTTGAATGTGTAAAAGGTGCAACAGATTAGTTCATAAAGTTGATAAGTTTTATGTTTTTCTTAATAAATTCTTTATTACTGCGCTCAACATAGATATATAAAGTAAGTAAATATGTATAAAAAAAAGTGTATATATAATGGATTTCCAATAACAAGATCAATACAAAATAGTCAATGGAAAAAAAAAAACAAACATTGTACAAAAATATATAACAATCTTCGTCGGCAATCCTTTAATGGAACAAATACAATTATATCTAAATTATATGGTAATATTTTGTTCTAACATCAATGTCATCTACACTGAAATGGCAATTGTTTCATTTAAAAAAAAATTAATAATAATTAAGTTACAAAAGTCCATCACAATTTCTTTGAAGTATTAAATTTGTATATTATAAAGAGATCAAGAAAAACGGCATTTTTCATAGTGAAATGCAATATCATATATAAAATATTAAATAGTTTTAAAATCTTAGTTTAAATATATAATTTGTTTAAAAAAAACACACGGCTTTTTCGGGTTAATTGACCCTGTAGTTCTTTTTCGTGCCGAACATGGAAGTGAAAAAATTCCTTTTACTCTTAGAACTATCGGCAGTTTTAGCGTCGTTTTCTCGGTTACAATCGATTGTCACATTAGATCTAAAACAGAATATTGCTAATACTTTTCAAATACATATCTTCACTAAATTATCAAGATACTAAGAAATTGTGCGTGTACTTGAAGCTTTCAATTTTCTTAATTCTCTCTCTCTTACATATTAAAGATAAATTTTACGAATTGAGTCTAAATATGGAAAAAGAAGTTTAAAAAGTGTTTAAGAGGAGTTTCGGATAAAGAATCCGACTTGTTTGGTTTGTTATGATTTACCCTAGCTGGTTGAACTGAACTAAACGGGTCAACATGCTGGTTACACAAGGAATTTGCTTCTGCTTGTGCATATGAACTTTGTCAGGAACGTTGCTCTCGTAATCGACGGCGACGCGACGATTGACGAACGTCAGTATGGTGAGGAGGTCGTACTTGTGGGCGCTCTCTTTCAGCTCCTCGCAAAGGGCCTGCATGTACCAAGAACCGCGAGTCGTGTTGCGCCAAGAATAATAACCTGGAATTGGTCAATCTTTAACAAATTGTTAAACAAAAATTAGTAGAGTCAAAAGAAGTACCTGGAACTGTTGAATAGGCAAAGAGAAAATCGGCCTGAGATGGAATCCTGAAATGGTTCGGGGGTTGTCCATCAGTCTCAGTCCTTATCATGTGAATACCACTATCCAGTTTATCACCTTGGCAAGCTTGGAAGAAAAACAACTTGGGTTTACCTAAAATAGAAGAGTAAACCGATTTTAATATTAGCAAACATACATATAACACAAAAACATATTACCAGCCAATGTTGGACATAGATCAGCAACAAATGGAGTCCACAGGAGCTCTGGTTTATAGATAACATCCTTAGCGTAAAGCATACCGTGTTCACCGTGTGATAAGACAATAATCATCAGACAATCATAATTTGTATGATCTTCTCTTGCCACTGCAAATAATTATTCATAGTTTAAACAATCAATTGCATTGATATCAACTCACATTCGGTAATCTTCATTTTGATTTGATTGAATTCATAATTCTCACAGACTGTTACTAAAAATCCCAACTCTTTCATCATAGACTCCAAGTTGAGACAATCCATCTGCGTTCCACTCCGAGAATTCAGGCCAGATATTTTGAAGTGCTCGTGATTGAATATCACAGCATGACCTCTCATGTTGCTACTCATCCGGTAATGAGTTGCATCTTTCGATGTAGGTGCAACAGCCACTTTTTCTTGGTAGACAGAACTATTGAGAGTACATATGATTAAGTAATAATTTTAATAAAGAAATCAAGTAAAAACATACCTCGAGCTTCCGGAAGCATCTCGCTCATCAACAGATTTGCTAGATCCATTTTGTTTGCTTTGGACTTCTTCCATTTCGTTCTTGTAAACGAAGATCGTCGCGTCTTGAAGAATTGCAAACAAAGCAATCAGTAATATATGACGATGATATTATATAGATGCGAGGACAAAGGCTAATGTTACAGGAAATATGTGAGCAACGAAACTCGATCAGTATCGAGTAAACAATAGGAGGGAAGGTGAATTTTATCAAATATTTTCTAGGAACAAAGAATGACTCCTCTCTCAGTGAAGCAAAAGTATAGGCGATAGTCAACGAAAGTTGAGTGCGGCATCTAGCGTCGATGACCAGTACATTATACAATAACAAACATACAAACAAAATTATTAAAAATATGTTTTAATATATTAATTATTATTATTTTTTTAAATTATATATTTAACATGGAAAGCAGCAAAAATATTTATGAAACAATTTCAAATCACAATAAACCACACCTACATCTGTTTATTGGGTTACCTATATTAAATTTCCAATGTAGACAACCAAATGTACCTAAAAAGCGAGTCTGTTCTCTTATCCTTACCTATAATTTATGAGAATGCGTTTTTACATTTCATTGATTTTCTCGAGAACTGTGGTTTTAGCCGTTTGGCTGTAATTTGTGTTCAAAGTTTAAAAAATGCTCGAAAATGCAGTGTTTTTACATTTCATTG
>NW_017096317.1:34109-35868 GCF_001412225.1 Nicrophorus vespilloides | reverse complement strand
AGCAACTGTTTCGTGGAGAAGAACAAAGTTTACTGGATTTACGTGTCCTGTTGCATTAGTCATTGCCTGATCTCAGTTACAAAACTGTGAATAACATAAACTACAATATAAACTCAATGATAATTACTTAGTGTCACATGTCCAAAGGTTTCAATTTACGACCTTTTTCTGTAATTCATTTAAGAAAGTGACACTTATTAATTTGAAAACTAATTTTATTTCTCGTCGATATGATGATTTGATATCATATATCCATGGGATTCAATTTACGACCTTATTTTGTAATTAATTCAAGAAAGTCATTTGTTTTAATAATTTTATTCTTCGTGAATTATAATGACTTGATTTCAACTGTCAAAATGCGAATGGGATTCAATTTTCGACCTTTTTTTTCTGTAATTCATTTAAGAAAGTGACACTTATTAATTTGAAAACTAATTTTATTTCTCGTCGATATGATGATTCGATATCATATGTCCATGGGATTCAATTTACGACCTTATTTTGTAATTAACACAAGAAAGTAATTTCTTTTAATAATTTTATTCTTCGTGAATTATAATGACTTGATTTCAACTGTCCAAATGCGAATGGGTTTGAATTTACGACCTTTTTTTCTGTAATTCATTTAAAAAAGTGACACTTATTAATTTGAAAACTAATTTTATTTCTCGTCGATATGATGATTCGATATCATATGTCTATGGGATTCAATTTACGACCTTATTTTGTAATTAATTCAAGAAAGACATTTCTTTTAATAATTTTATTCTTCGTGAATAAAAATGACTTGATTTCAACTGTCCAAATGCGAAAGGGGTTTCAATTTACGACCTTTTAATGTTATTAATTTGAGAAAGTAACAATTATTCAATTTCTCTAATTATATGTGGATATAATGTTAAATTTATTTTATATGTACATGTTTTTTTTTTGTTTTTTTTGTTAATTTGAATACATTTCAGCAGTTGAAAGCGAAACTAATGAGAAAACTCTCAAGAGAAATGCGGAAATCTGCAAGTATAATTTTTAATAGATTAACTCTGAACATATCATGTCTCCGGAGTAACACCAAATACTCTCACAAACTAAGTGCATCCATTCATAAGCCAAGTAATTTATTTAAGTGTACACCTTACTTGATACACTACAAGTATAAGTAACAGAAATTTATTATCAAAATACGTGACAAAAGAAAAAAAACATGAAATAAATGCGCAGTTACAAATGAATCTTTTAAAAAAAAATCTCCCTCGTGTAAATGGGTATTTTGTTGGCTCCAAAGACGGATGTGTTTCTTTTGTTTTTTTCTGTTATTTTGTTTTCGGACGTGTATTTTTTTATGTTCATGTTCACGTGTTTCACGTCAACGCAAACTTGAAGATTCCTGAAGTTCATTAATTCGTTCGCATTAATTCTTGAAGTCCTTGGCATCTTTGATGGCCTTTTGCACATTCTACAAGAGTGTAATTGTTATATAACTTCTTTGTTTCTTTAGTTTTTCCTTTCCTTCTTGAAGTACTAGGTATAGTTGACAGCCTTTTTCTCATTCTAAGTCATATGTTTGCCTCGATAAGTACGGTAGAAGAGAATTATTCATTAAGTATTAGTTGAGTACAGATCTAAGAGTGTAATTGTTATAAATCTTCTCTGGTAGCTTCTTTATTTTTAAATGTCCTTCTTGAAGATCTTGGTATCATTTGTGGCTTTTGCTCATTCTGAGTCATATGTTTGCCTCGATTTGTACGGTAGAAGAGCA
>NW_017096317.1:31517-34093 GCF_001412225.1 Nicrophorus vespilloides | reverse complement strand
TCTTGGTATCATTTGTGGCCTTTTGCTAATTCTAAGTCATATGTTTGCCTCGATTTGTACGGTAGAAGAGCATTATTCGTTAAGTATTAGTTGAGTGAATTTGGTGCACAAAAAATAATGAAATTTAGTTTAGTACTAAACTTAGATCTGTGCGTTTTTGCTTCTGATATAATTAATAAAGAATTTTAATTTAATTATAATCTAAACCTACATTTGTTTTCTACAATAAATTTGAATAGAATTATACTTAGTCAACGAAAATATAGATAATATTATTATGTTTATTTATTTAAATAAGAATTTATTATAAAAATGATCAGAAATTATACAATGATTAAACTTATAATGTTTCATGTATACAAAAATACGCGCACAATCAATATTGTGAGTTTAAACTCTAAGATGTATTACAAATAAGCAACTTTCAGGTGAGAGAAATTTGTAAACTTATAATTAGAGCGTTTAGTTCGGACGAGTTTCATGTTAAATCTGAAGAGTTAATTAATCTGAAACATACACAATTCGGTCATTCAGAAACAATTTACTAGATTATTAATGGTGTTAAGAGATTATTGTAATTTGCTTTAAAAATAAATTGATATCATTACATTTTTTTTTTGGAAATTTTCTGAAGTTAATTATTATGTATATTAAGTGACACGTTCATTCTGTTAAGTAATGAACAATTTCACAGATATCTTTGTGATCCTCAGCAACTATATTGTCTTTATGGCAATCCTGATCAAATTGACAGCTGCAAACAAATCTACGTGCAATTATAATGACTTGATTTCAACATTCCAAATGCGAATGGGTTTCAATTTACGACCTTTTTTTCTGTAATTCATTTAAAAAAGTGACACTTATTTATTTGAAAACTAATTTTATTTCTCGTCGATATGATGATTGGATATCATATGTCCATGAGATTCAATTTACGACCTTATTTTGTAATTAATTCAAGCAAGTCATTTGTTTTAATAATTTTATTCTTCGTGAATTATAATGTATTGATTTCAACTGTCCAAATGCGAATGGGTTTCAATTTACGACCTTTTTTTTCTGTAATTCATTTAAGAAAGTGACACTTATTAATTTGAAAACTAATTTTATTTCTCGTCGATATGATGATTTGATATCATATGTCCATGGGATTCAATTTACGACCTTATTTAGTAATTAATTCAAGAAAGTCATTTCTTTTAATAATCTAAGTGACACGTTCATTCTGTTAAGTAATGAACAACTTCACGGATATCTTTGAGATCCTCAGCAACTATATTGTCTTTATGGCAATCCTGATCAAATTGACAGCTGCAAACAAATCTACGCGCAATTGTCTTTTAAATTAACCTAAAAGTGACATCTGTCAAATGACAGAAAACAAAAGACAAAAGTCCTTTAAAACAAACTGTCTAATTGTGAAAACTGAAATTTATATAAAAGGAAAAAAGTAATTTACTTACAATTGATGTTGAGTGTGATGCGTTTGCTGACTGCAGGTGGTACATCATTGCTGGCTATGCACAAGTAGGCACCCATCTGCCGTCTGTTAAGCCTGGTCAGGCTCAGGCTGGATCCGCTGTACGTGTCTGGTGATCATGAGAGGAAACGCGTTACAAATGAAATCCACATTTGGACAAAGTTAAATCCGCATCAATAATTCAAGTCCCATTAACGCCCACCCCGCACAGAACTTGATCATAAAATCCACACGCTGCACCAGAATCAAATCTAGTTCAAAGCTGAAGATTACGTAGCACAAAGATAATAAATTAAAAAAGAAAGTGAAAAAAAAGCAAAGTAAAATATAAAAGCATAACATAAATAATTAAGTTTTTTTTTCTTCTTTTACGCAAGACCACAAATCACCGACGAGTGAAAAATTAAGCGGCCGTAAATTCGGTTGCGGCTTATGCCCTCCCTCTCTCGCTATGATTAAGCAATAAATTCAGGTCGGCTACGGTATCTTACCTATGTCACTCTCGAAGGGCTTCGGATGGTACAAGATGTGGTTTCCGTCCTCCCGTCGCCACAGGATCCTGGGCGAAGGATGTCCCGTCGCCTTGCAAACCAACGTCACGTTTTCTCCTTCGGAAACCGTCAGATCTCCGCTCGTCTCAACGTCATCGATGTCTGGTGGAACTGGTGGAAATAACAAGAAAGAGAACAGATAACAATTGGATTTATATGGAAAATCGCGACAACAGAAATCCCGAAATCCTGACAGTTTCTTTTATTATTTGATATAGATGTAAAACAAAGGAATTTATAAATGAGAGAGAGAAAAAAAAAACAAAACTATGACTCTTAGTCTATACATTATGATTTTTATTTATTTTCATGCATGTTTTTGTTCTCAATTCATAAGAATTAATCAGCAACTGAAAATAGCAGCATGGAACGCCAACGGCTTGACACAACATATCCAAGAGGTCATATGGTTTAAAACCACAGTAATATATCGATACTAGCTAGATTCCCCAAACATTCAGCTTTCATATGCATCTTCTGGATTAATTCTATGTATTATAGTTTTCGAGAAAATCAATGAAATGTAAAAACACTGCTTTTTC
>NW_017096317.1:0-31492 GCF_001412225.1 Nicrophorus vespilloides | reverse complement strand
AACTTTGAGCACGAATTACAGCCAAACGGCTAATATGCTAGATTCCCCAAACATTCAGCTTTCATATGCATTTTCCGGATTCATTCTATGTATTATAGTTTTCGAGAAAATCAATTAAATGTGAAAACACTACATTTTTTAACGTTTTTTCAAATTTAAAAGCTAATTACGGCCAAACGGATGAAACCACAACAATATATGAATACTTTCATATGTTTCACTACAAAAAAATTATGAACTTCTGTTTACTGAATTGCAACGTAATATCTCGTAACTCTACAACGGTTATGTCTGTAATTGCACGTTTCGTGCGGAGACAAAACAAAAAGAAGAAGCGGAGATGCAAAAACACTTACATAAGACCGTAACAAACGTATCTGCATATTTAATACGACTGAATAAACAAAAGCGAACGATACAAATGAATAAACTGTGCGAGGTAGGAAAAAAAGAAACCTTGGGTAATTTTATTGCAGTTTAAGTGTGATTCAGTTTTTTTTTTGCTTTAAATATGGTTTTATAGTGGAATTATCGATCATTAATTTTATTTGTGAATCGTTTAATTTAATTACATATAGTACAAGGTTGGCGTTGGATTTTCTGCAGTGTTTTGGCAAAATGTTGATTGTTTGACAATGTAAATCAGCGGAACGGTTTCTCATATAAACATTCAATTTATGCGTATTATTTCTTTGTTGCGTAAGATAGAATAGATTGTTTAATAATTTGAATGATTCAATTGCAGCGGATGCACGGAGAGGTTCGTGTTGTCAGGTTTGCAATTGTTGAAACGTCAAAACAAAGTTGTTTTTTTTAAATTATTAATTGTTTTTTATATATATTTGCAGAGTGTTTTTGTGCGTTCGCGTGATGTAGGAAATAATAATGTTCGATGGTTGAGGAAATGCGTTCTTCGCTAATTATTGTAAGTGAATTGAGATTGTTTGAAGATGGTTACATTACTTCTTTTTAGTTGGTGCACGTGAATGCGTGGATTGCTTTTTTTTGAATTGGCGATTCTCTTTTGTAAATTGTAAACAAATTTATCAAGAAACAACAAACTTCAAATGCAACGTCGAAATTGTTGTTTGAAACAAACAACAAAATTAAGATTGGAAAGTAGTTAAAAGTAATGGTAATTTATATTATGTATTTTCTTATGTATTTATAATTTATTTAAGTTTTTTTTTGCAGATCCAAGAAGAAGTACAAGTAAGCGACGTAGAAACCGGTCGCGAACACGAGAAGATATCGGAGATAAGAGCCGTGCTTTCGTGTAAGTTTGCGTGAGCGGAGAGCGAACTGTAAGAATTTCAGTTTTTTCTCGTTGTAGGGTGGATATCGGACGGAGGAGACGGTTTCCACCAGTTTGCTGAGACCGCGGTGGAGGCACGTCTTGCGGTGACTGAATGTGTCGAAGCTGTGGCGACCGCCGCAAACGCCCATCCCGCTGCCGCCGACGCCGCCGAACGGACATTCCTCGCATCCGTACTGCGCTATGTCGTCGTTGACGCAGACGCCGCCGCTGGACGTCCTAGAGATTATCTCCTCTACGACGGACTGCTTCCCAGAGAAGATGTACACAGCTAGCGGCTTCTCTCTGCTGTTGATGTATTCGATGGCTGATTGCGGAGATTCCATGGTCAGTATGGGGAGGATGGGCCCGAAGATCTCCTCGGCCATGACGTCGTCATCGGGTTGAACGTTCAGCAGCACCGTCGGCTCGATGAATCTGTCCGCTGCATCGAAGTTACCTCCGATCGCCGCAGCCTTGCCACCGTTCAGGTACTTCACCAAACGATTGAAGTGATGTTCATTAATGATTCTTCCGTAGTCTTCGCTGTAACGTGCGCCACGAGGGAAGAACTCCGAAGCGGCCTTCTTGAATCCTGCCACGAGCTGCAACTGAATCTTCTCGCTGCAGATGACGTAGTCGGGGGCGATGCACGTTTGACCCGCGTTCAATATCTTTCCCCAGAGAATCCTCTTGGCGGCAAACTCGAGGTTTGCGGTGCCGTCCACGTAGACGGGACTCTTTCCGCCCAGCTCCAGGGTGACCGGCGTGAGGAATCGATTGGACTTTGCCCTTACCGTCCGACCCACCGCCGCTGATCCCGTGTAGAAGATGTAATCGAACCTCTGGTCGAGGAGCTGGCTGGATTCGGTTGGGCCTCCCTGTACAACCTTGTAGCAGTCTGCGTCCAGGTATTTAGGCAGCAGATCGGCGATGATGGCGGCCGCGCACGGCGCTACCTCCGAGGTCTTGAGGATAACGCAGTTGCCGGCTGCGAGCGCTCCGATCAATGGTCGAAGGCACAGCGAGAACGGGTAGTTCCAGGTGCCGATTATCAGAACAACTCCGTACGGCTCAGGCCGAACCTTCAGCACATCTAGCGTGTTAACGACGCCCTTTGCTGGCGTTTCGGCTTCGCACCATGCCTTCAGGTTTCTCAAGAATAATACGATTTCGTTTCGCACCACTCCCACCTCGTACACCAAACTCTCGAACCGGCTCTTCCCCAGGTCGCGTTGCAGACTTTCGACAATTCTCTGCTCGTTCTCGTCCACCATGAGGAGCATCGCCTTCAGCTGCTTCCTCCGGTACTCCACGGGTCTCGTGCGACCACTCGCATACGTCGTACGTACATCGTTCACCAATTCCGCGAACATCGAAAACTCACCCCAATAACATTGGCTCCTTTACTCTTATACTTTCCGTCCCTACTCCTCTCGACCAGTTTACATGTAACTTTTTCTTACTCTTACCTCTTCTCGCTCTCCTCAAAAAGTCTCATTAAGACTAATGAAAATAACAGCAAAAGCAACGTCGTGTGCATTTTAAGTGTACGCGCTAAGGTCAGACGAGTTTTAGCGCTCATCGCATGACATTGAACGGTTTTCGGTAGACTAGAAACGCATAAACACGAAGATTAACTTACACATACTAAAAACAAGTGAATTGCACTTACGTGTCGATAGCTTTTTTTATTTAATTATTTACAACTAACCAGACATATATAGTTTATATGTAATTTTTGAGGTACCTTTAAATTGATGTAACAACAGTTTAAGAAAACAAACAAAATATAGTTAGATATTATTACGTATAATATAAAGATGTGTAATTTCTAACTAATTAAATGTAATTTAAAGTAATCGTGGTCTGCAGTTTGTCGTTTGTCGATTGCACTGCACTGATGAGCCACAAATAAATGGCGAAACCACGATAAACATATTTAAGTTTAATTTAAGAATTCACAATTATTACGTAACTTTTGTTATATAAAAAGTTGCGCAACGATTGCGTGCTTCTGATTATTCAATAAAATTATAAAAAAGTTTATTACTTTTTGAGTTATTATCGCAAAACTGAAAACATTGATTTTTTGACAAATTCTATTCACTTTTTTTCCAATTTCTAAAGCTCATAGCAAGCGACTCCGCAGCAGTAAGAAGATACTAGTAGGCTCGTTGGAAAGGTGAGATATTCAGCTTTCATACGAGTGGTCGATGATGTAATTATCTTAAGGGGTTGTCGAGATATTCACGAAAAACAGGAAAAAAATCGAAAAAAACGTCGTTTCTCTGTTACGTAACGAACATTACGTAACTTTTGTTACATAAAAAGTTGCGCAACGGTTGCGTGCATCTGATTATGCAATAAAATTATAAAAAAGTTTATTACTTTTTGAGTTATTATCGAAAAACCATTTTTTTTAGTAAATTCAATTCACTATTTTTCCAATTTACGATTCTGGAATGTGAGGAATTTTTGTTTTTTGACGTTTCTGGAATGTGAGGAATTTTTGCTTTTTGACGTTTCTGGAATGTGTGGAATTTTTGCTTTTTGACGTTTCTGGAATGTGTGGAATTTTTGCTTTTTGACGTTTCTGGAATGTGTGGAATGTTTTTTTTGTTGCATATAATTTCTGGAATTTATTTATAGGTAGTAAAAAGTAGAGGTGGTTTCGCCCTAATTTGGGGCTCATCAGTGCAGTGTATTCATAATAAGAATTATGACAAACTGCAGACCACGACTTTTTTTTAAAAAGATCTTTGCACGTAACATTAATTATTCTTATATAAATCTTCGTAAAACTCCTTTAAATTATATTGTGGTGCTTACTCCAGCCTCGTATGGTCTCACTTCAGTCCTTAACTGGACATTCCAGGAAGGATAGTGCAAGATCTCTGTGTTATTTACTATCTGTAGTGTCCTTAAATATACTTGTGCGTGGAATTAGATGTTTCTACCACTCTGTCCGTATATATTCCTTTCCTATACACATACCAAGTGCGGCGCTTTAAATTCATTGAAAATTGTAAAAGAGATTTCGTTAAAATAATAAGTGCTGATAAAGTGTAATTGGTTTGCGTGTGCGCGCTCATTTAAGAGAGTAAAACAGCTGACCGTCGTCGTCGCCGTCGTCGATCCAATCCAATTCAGTTTGAATCCGTTGGCAGCAGCAGTGAGTAGTTAGCATGGCGTCCTATGGTGAGAACATGTCCAGTGAATTCTGCAAGTACCGTTCGGTGTTGAGCACCAGGTACGCAAGTCCAGAAATGCAATTCAATTTCAGCGATCAGAAGAAGTTCAGCACGTGGAGACAACTCTGGGTGAACCTTGCCAAAGCGGAAAAGGTCAGTAGTAGTATCATCATCATTAGCAGCACTCGCCGCTGCAGATCCCTGTAATCGCTTGCCATGCTTAATCCTGTTCGAGGCGCCATCTTTCCCAAAAAAACATTAATAATCATCATTGATTTTACTTTACTTTCAAACTTATTTACTTATTACCTTTCATTTGAATGATAATAGCGTTTTTTTTTTCATCTTTTTAATTCCTGCTGTTAATTGCCGAGTTTCAAATTTCGCCTAGATAAACATTGTTTCGTTTGTTTTTTCTGCTGTTACGAAACGCGTCTACTACGATTATCATTGATACTTGTGAAATTTGTTTTATTCAAATCATTTTTGTTTTGTTTTTTTCATTATTCAGCATTATCAGCTACATCTAGCTTCAATACTATATAGTTTTGAAGCTAGATGTAATAGTTGAAAATCGGGTTCACGGCCTGCTGCGATAAAGAAATGTGTTACACACATTTGAAAAAACGTTTGGTAATCGTTTTCGTCAACATTTCAATTTTACACGCACGCAACTAAATTTTAGAGCATGCATTTTTTTTACTTTGCGTTTGGCAAGTTGTGTGCTTTTGAATTATATATCCGAATAATATAAAAAAAAACAACATTTATTGACGATTAATTGATTTGCGGGCGACGGGACGGCCGTTTCTTCACAGTATGACGCAACCGCCCTTCTTCTGTTTCTTCTGCTGCTTCTTTTTCTCTTTCTTTTCCTTCTTTTTCATCTCCTGCTCCAGCCACCAATCCTCTTCGGGGTCCAGGTACGGCGGTCCCCCCTCATCCTCTTGATAGACCTGCCGGAATGATGGTGTTTGTACGATCGAAACTTGTTGCTGCGGCCGACGGTAATCTTCGTAGGGAGCGCGATCGTCGTAGTAAAAGTCGTCGTCTTCGTCCATCATATTTTGATTCCTTTTCCGTTTTCCGTTCGAAGGAGGCGGCGGCGGCGGCGCATATCCTGCGGCGATCTGCATGGCCGCCTCGTAACAGCCGCACTTTGATTGCTGGCAGCAGGTGTTTCGGAAGATCGCCGAGGTGTTGGTATGCGTGTCCTGCATGCGGATATTGCTGCGGGTGGACGAGAAGCCTGTCCTTCGCTTGCTGAGGAAATCGTCGTCCTCCGGGTCGTAGTTCAGGCCGACGTCGCGCATGCTCGGCGGTGAAGCCCTGCTCCTCTGCTGGCGACCTTTCTGACTCACGAACTGCTGATGGATCTCGCTGTGTCTGGAACTGAACGGCGTCTTGCACACCGAATAGCAGACGCGCTCCGTCGGTAAACCGTTGCGTCTCTCATCTTCATCAACAATAACATTTAACAATCATCATCGTAACGATCTGATTACAACATATTTTACCTGCGTAAACCTGTGATGTTGATTGCTGATGCATCGAACGACTCTCCCCTCTGCGATCAATATCGGTGGCCGTAGTACCACCTCCTAAACAACGAATTCAATTTCGTTTCTTTTCATATTTCATCAAAGCGCCCACCGTTTCGATTCCTCCGGTTCGGACAGTTTACTCTCGAACAGTCGCACATCGTCCTCACTTGCATTTGCAGCGATCCCGTCGACGTGCCCTCATCGTAGTTCTTGTTTTCGTAGATGTTATTCATCCCATCTTCTACAACGCTCCTACTATAATACACATAATTAATAATTAATATTTAAAAAACGAGATTTAACCTTGTAGACTGGTCCTTGTCCTTGCAAGGGCAGCATTCCATATCGTTCCCATTCTCCGTCGTCGTCATCCGCGACGATCCGATTTGCGTTTGCGTAACTTCGTCATTTCCTCTGAAACTCTCACCTCTCCCTTCGACTTCATCCACGGGTTGCTACAAGCACAACAATTGAAATTAATTTGCAAACTAACGATAACGCTAATGTCTTTTTTTTGTTGTTGTTGTTGTACCTTCACGTGACACACGGTTTCCGGGACGAACGCGTGTATTGTCGCCCGCACGAGCTTCGTAGAGCACATGCAGTCCGGATGGATTCCTGCAACTGCACAGACACGCAAGCATTAAACAAAAACAACAAAACATTATAAAAAGGAGTGTTTTGTTGCTCTTAAAGGCAGAAATATTGATAGTGCGTACGCTCATTTCTCACCCTGAAATCCCCCATCGTACATAACTGAAAGAATGAATACAATTTGGAATAGATAGAAGAAACTATTGTTGGACTCACTGCAATGCCTCTGGTAGCATCCATTTCCCGACCTGTGCATCGTTACGACGCCCGACTAGTAATTTTGACATTTGCTCTGTGACAGGCGACAGCTTCGGTCGCGCACCAGTTGCGATTTGTTGGAGTTGCGCTCGTAGAAGTAGACGTTCGGCCTGAGATAGGTGCTGCGCGGCACGTTGCACGGTCGCTTCGCCCCGTTGAAGTGCTCCTTCAACTTACGCACCAGCTCCTCGATCCGTTCCACCTCGGTCTTCGGCGCGTTCTCTTCGTTCGTCGTCTGCTTCATAAGGCTGCGAGACGCGCCGCTCACGTTGCGCGATTTGCTCGAAATCCTGAACGTCTTGATCACGTTGTTCTGTTGGACGAGAAGCGCTCCGTGCTCCAACTTGTAATCGTTGCCCATCTTCGCCCTGTAGAATCCTTCGTTCGAATCGATCGGCGCGAACGCCTTCTTCGGGGAGAACTTTAAATCCCTTAAGCTGCTCTTCAGGTCGTCGCTGACGTCAGAGCAGAGCTCGCCGGTGGGACGATACCTGAACCGGAGAGGCTTATCATCTAGCAGCTTAACGTCGACGCCCTTCTCCATCGTAGCTTTGAAGAAGTGCTCGCTGTTGCCTATCAACTTGTTGCTTCGCAACTTCCTCGCCTCCCTGCGAATTGGAAAGCATAAATTAACCGAAACCAATTAAAAAACATATCTCTCACCATTTCTTCGTCTCATCCTCGTCGGCCCGGTAGAGCGTCTTCAGATCTACGCCGTCCGTTTCGCACCACCTTCGTCGTCCGAACCATTCGATCTCGTCGGTTTGGGTGCAGGCGCTCCCACGAAACTTGTTCTCGGATTTCCTCGCGCGTCTTTTCTTCCACAACAATTGCATCAAACCTAACGCAAATCGATCAATCAATATTCAATATTAATATATCTAAAACTCACCACCACCGCCCATAATTCACAAATAATTTGATCCAAACCCTCGAAAATAATGAACAGATGAAACGATGAAAATTTTGACAGATAACGAACATCCGGCCCCGTCGCTCCATCTGACGACAAAAAACAAAATAATAATAATAATAATTCAAATTTGTTTGCATCGCCGCCTTTGCAAATAAAATCAAATTTAATAATTATAATCATCATCACCGGTGTTCTTTTTTTTATTATTGATCCTCATGAATACGTGTTGACGCACTCGTGCTTCCTGTTGTCCGCTCTGAAATCGTCTGGAAAAGAGACTTTCGAACATTTGTTTTGTGTTTCAAAGATGCGAGTTGAAGATTTTACCATTTTTGACACTGGTCATCGGGGCGACGTCTCGGGACATGTGGAAGGTGCCGCCGTAGCTCATGGGCGTACCGTTCGCTGACCTGGGTGAAGATCTGCTCGATCTCGGCTTCGAGCCTGCAAACATCAAACTTGTGTATTGTTTATAGTATGAATTTAATGGATGAAAAACCTAAATCGTTGAGGGAGATCTTAAACTCTGATCCGGTCTCACCGTCGGCGGTGGTGCAGCCGTACTTCTGGTAATCTCGTAGGACGTAGGTGTCCTTGCTTTGGGCCAACGTCGACGTGGCGGAGTTCGGTTTGCTGAGCGGGACGACCTTGTACTTCCTGAAACTTGAATGAAAAAGGTAAAACCATGAGTAAGTTGTTGTTGTAATGGGAAATATTACTAACAAGATGATGCAGCTCGCGTCCCAGAGGAAGACGATGCCGGTCAGTGAGTAGCACGTGAGCATGATGGGTATCCAGAAGTTGTTCAGCACGTCCAGCATGCAGACGTAGACGATGACGCAGCCGACGAACGTCGCCGATCCGGAATAGGCGTACGCGAGCCACAGCTTGAAGTGGATGGCCAGCTGGAAAACGGCTCTGGTCACGTTGTCCACGGCGGTGAGGAACGTGAACACGCTTCCCGCCACCGTCAGTAAAGTGCTCGTCGAGACGTCCACGAAGCGCGCGTACTTGAAGTTGTATACACTCAGAGCGGTGCAACCGATGCAAAGAACCTGAACAAGTCAGTTTATATTGATTCATTCGATTGAATTGTATTGTGAATTGTTTTACCATTTGTACGACACGAACGAAATTGCATCTCCTGTCTATAACATGACGATTCTGGTTCTGGTACAGATACATCTGCCGTCGCCGCCGCACCACAAATCAAACCAACACCGACGTCGCACACTGACTGACACATTCGACTGTAGGCAACCCAAACATCACACAATTGTAAAGAAAATAATACATTTATTAAACAGTAACGATCGTCATGTGATATGGATTAGATTCCATGGATAAGAAAACTTAATTAATTAATCTAATAATGCGTATGCAACCAATTAAGCTCAATAATTACATAAAAAAAATAAATACAACATTATTAGTAATTCTAAACAAATTATTATGCAACCACACGCACTTTTCTTTGCGTCGTTGAAAGATGCGACGGAAGTGAATGTGCGCTGGTCTTGGACGGGTGATTTCTGCGTAAGGTTTTCGTATTTCTATATACATTTTTTCTATTTACAAAGTTTGTACAGACGATGAAGTAAGTAAGTTTCAAAGGGATTTTCGACTGCGAAACGTGATTATCGCATCGGATATGAAGATGACGACGTTGACGAGGGCGCAGATCGTTGAGATGGTCAGCATCTCGAGGAGGTAGGCCTTCGGATGGAAGATGCGGTTGCGGGTCAGATAGGAGCGATCGGTGATCAGGAGGATGGCGGTGACGAGGAACATGGCCGCACCGGAAACGGAAAAGACGACGGACGTCCTGTACGGCAACCGGTCGCCCACGAATCTGGAAACGAGAAGCACGCCGTTGATGAGGAGGTTGCCGGCGTACGCCGTGTACATGATCCCCACGTGATGCAGGTGACTCTTCCCGAGCCCCGTCATCTGCGTCGGCTCGTACGCGAAGCAGATGCACGCGATCGAAAGCAACTGCAAAACAAAACGAATAAATCAATCAATTCGTATGTATTAAAAATTAAAAACCTTACGATTTCCGCAATCTTGAATGCGATTTGCCAGTGCTCGCGTAGCACGCGCTTCACGTACTTCCGACGTGTTTCCTTGACGACCACGACGATGTCTTCTTCTTTGCTGGGCGTGTTTTTATCCGTCGTTGACATGGTGACTTCCATCTCGGAGGACATGATCTTCTTGGGGACGTCGTACAGATCGTGGTGCGTGGCCAGCGTGATCTCTCTGCGGTCCGAAGCGGAACCCAAAGATTTATCTCGACGCGACCGTCTTTATATTGCGCTACTAATTGGACCTTTTAACCCTCGGGTTAATTGCCGATACGCCTACGACGACGTGCGGGTGATTCATTAACTCTCTATTAACTAACTATCTAACGGAGAGGACAGCGTATGGACAGGAGAGTGATTCGTTTAATTGTACACTTAAGAAAAGACACACAAACTGGATCATCGACTGCCTAATAAAACGTTTACTACTTTAATAATTATAAAAAAAAGAAACGAAGTATATAAAATGGAAATTAATTTGGTTAATGTTATGTTTTTAAATTATAATACGCAAACGTGACGCAGAGATCAGCAAAAATCTCTACTTCATATTCATTTGAACGTTTTTTTATTGGATTTTCGTTCGAATGAAATGGTAGACGGCCAACACCGTGTCCAGAAGGTAGCAGGCCCCGTTCAGCACGCACAACGAACCCATGGCCAAGCCGACCTGCAGCAGAAATAACAAAAGAAAATAGATCTAAATGTTTGCAAACCAAATTTCGACAGATGTCAGTTTACCTGTCTTTCGGACGCCACGTGGATGTATTTGTACTCGCTCTGGTATCCGTGCCAATAGTGAAGAGCGGTTGCACCGGTGGCCAACCACATGAAGATTCCAATGATGTTCATCAGGATATCAGTAAAAGTGCTTAAGAATAAATAGAGAGAAACAATGAGTATTTTCAATTCTAGTGTGACATTTCTAACGTCAAATATTGACATTTGCAAATTTAGTTTTGACGTTTTGAATATTTTGTAATTGCTCACTGTTTATGGTCGCTTGTTGAGAAGCAGAAGCTGATCAACGAGACTGCCGTGTATATGAAGAATCCGACGAAGACGCCGGACGCGACGATCTCCGCGTCGGCGTTCTTCTCCTCGTTCAAATTCCATGTGCCGCCGACGCCCAAAAATCCGCCGTGATTGCCCACCCTGTACAGTATCAGGATGAGCAGGTTCAGCACCTGAAAAGCAAACAAACAATTGTAACTAGGTTACGAGTAAACAATGATTAATCGACGAGCAAAATGGCCGATACGCACGGCCTACTTCATCATCATTATCATCACAAAATTTATTTATTATTTCTTGAAACTATAGTAACGAAAACCTTTGAATGTTTTGAAATTAGATTCACTTATCGATGTAATTTAATAATAATAATAGTAAAGCAGAAAATGAGTTCAATTGCGAAACGCGATTTTCGTTATCAGCATAATAGTAATAAAAATGTATTTATTATTAAATACAATTTACACATTTGAGAACCTAGGTGAGCCCTAATTCTAATCGGGCTTATCCGTTCGTTAATCGGGCGCAGATAACGCGATTCTCCGCGCGCTCGATTGAGAAAAACTATGGAAACGAAGCCAGAAATATTAATATACCGCACAGCGAGCGAAATCAATCAAACGTGAAACATAATTTTGGTGATTATTGATCGAATCTAGTATAATTTACCAATTTTGGGATCTTAATGAAAACACTTCCGACCGTCGCCACGTTAACCATCTTCGCTTTTTGTTTCTTCTCTCTTTTGTTACAGTTTTATAACAAAACACTAGCACCCTCGCACTATCGGTTAATACTTGTTCAACTGACTGAATCTACCTGTTCTGTTATCCGTGTCGCTCCGTTTATCAGAGAGTTGTTATCATCTGATAAAGAAAATTACATTTATGTTCATGTACATTTCTATGATGAAAGGGAAAAAGAAAGGAAGAAACAAAAGCGAGATGGAGCGAAGATTGTGTAAAGATAGGCGCGGATACACATTTTATTATGCTTTCACACTGCTCATTTTTTTTTTCTCGTCATTTTGAAAATACTCGATACATTAGTAATCTCAACCTAGGACTGAATCATCATTATCAACGAGAAAATTCAATTATATACAACTGCGGTGTTCTTAGGAGCAGTGACACAATATTGTTAATAAAAATAAAGTAATAAAATCGGTCGAGAATTTTGTGAAATAATTAATTTTTGAAATGGATTGAACAAGTTAAGAGAGAATATGGATAAAAAATTAATTGTATTATGATTTTAGAGTTATCTTATCTTTCGTAAACTGTTACTCACTGTTTAAACGTTCATTATATTCGTTGCATACACACATTTTTGTATTTGTTTACACATAAATTGTAAATGAGAATCATATGTATATGATGATATTTGCGTTTCAGGAATTGGGTTTGAAGATCAGCGATGAGCAAATTGCAGAGATGGAGTCGCACATCAAGGACGTTGATTTTGCGGCCGCCGCAGAAGAGGAGAAGAAGACGAGACACGACGTGATGGCGCACGTCCACGTCTTCGCCGAGCAATGCCCAAAAGCAGCACCAATCATCCATCTGGGTGCGACCTCGTGTTTCGTCGGTGATAACACCGATCTGATGGTTATGCGCGACGGTTTGGACATCATCCTCGGCGAGTTGGCAGCGGTAATAAGAAACCTGGCGAATTTCGCCGAAGAGCATAAAGCGTTGCCGACGTTGGGATTCACGCATCTGCAGCCCGCTCAGTTGACGACCGTGGGAAAGAGGGCGACTCTCTGGTTGAGCGATTTGGTGATGGACGAGAGGAATATTCGCAGGGCCAGAGATGATCTGCGCTTCAGGGGTTGCAAAGGAACGACCGGTACTCAAGCGTCTTACATGCAATTGTTTGACGGGGATGGGGCTAAAGTGAAGCAGTTGGATGATGTGCTGACGAAGTTGTGCGGTTTCGAGAGATCGTACCACGTCACCGGGCAAACGTACTCCCGCAAAGTGGACGTTGAGGTGGTCGGAGCGCTCGCCAGTTTGGGCACTTCCATCCACAAGATGTGCACCGATCTCAGATTGCTGGCGAACATGAAGGAAGTGGAGGAGCCGTTCGAGAAGAGCCAGATCGGAAGCAGCGCGATGGCGTACAAGAGGAACCCGATGCGTTCGGAAAGGTGTTGTTCACTCGCTCGCCATATCATAACATTGCAGCAAAACACCACCCAGACGCATTCGACGCAATGGTTTGAACGCACCCTCGACGACTCCGCCAATCGTCGTCTGACTTTGAGTGAGGCCTTCCTCTCCGCTGACGCTGCCCTCCTCACGCTCGTCAATATTACTCAGGGTCTCGTCGTCTACCCGAAAGTGATCGATCGTCACGTCCGTCAGGAGTTGCCCTTCATGTCCACCGAGAACATCATCATGGCGATGGTGAAGAAGGGCGGAGGCGATCGTCAGGTCTGCCACGAGAAGATTCGCGTTCTCTCGCACGAAGCTGCAGCTCAGGTCAAGCAGTTGGGCAAAGACAACGATCTGATCGAACGCGTCTCCAACGACCCTTACTTCGCTCCGATCATCCCCGACCTCGAAAGCCTCCTCGATCCTGCAACGTTTACAGGTCGTACAACCGATCAAGTCACCGAATTCCTTGCCGAAGAGGTTCAACCCATCCTGCTGAGATACCAGAAGGTACTCGAAAAGTACGAAAAACCAACCGTTCTTAACATCTAAATTGTTGAATAACAAAACTGTTTCATTAACTATGGCAAAGTAATGTTTATACGATACAATAAACGATTATTTTAAATTTTATATATATATATTTTTTAATATTTCTTTTCTATCATAATATTTCTGCACCCAAAACAAACAGAATATAATAATAATAATAGTAATAATGAACTCCATAAATATATTCAATAATATACATACACACACAAAATTTACAGATTTACAAATATAGCCCAGAGAAGCGCATTAAAATTAAATATAATTTAAAGAGTCAAATCATCCTTTACCTTCTTCTTCTTCTTGATGATTTTGTTTCTTTTATCGCATATAAATGTTTACAGAATACAGATACAGAATAATAATAGTAATAATATGATCCGCACCCAATTTGGCAAGCGATGCGAAGGGGGCGTGGGGGTGGTGATCGCGGGTTGCGGAAATTAGGTGTGGATGTTGATTGGGGGAGTGGGGGTTTCCCTAACATAAAAGTAGTTTGTTTATTTGCTGTACAACTGGATGCGTGGATGGTGGAATAAATAAATTAAAAACGATGAGAGTGGGTTATGAGAGAGAGAGAGAGAAAGTGTAGTTGTTCTTTCGTTAATCGTCTTGCGGGTCTCTCATTCGCTGGGTAGCAGAGTGTTGTCGACGCAGGCGGGGCCTTGACTTGGCCAGTTGCAGGCGCCCAAATTGTTGTCGAACGTCAGATGGACGGGACAGTTGAAAACGTGCAGAGTAAACTTCTTCTTGCTCTCGTCCCAACGGCACGTGTAGAATTTGTTGCAATGTTTCGGGTGCCTGAAGAGACCGGCCCTTTGGCAGTCGACGGTTCCTTGAAGCGTCTCGGTGCGACCTCTAAGTCCACCTGGTCCGTACCTATCGAAATCTTTGCTGGCCAGAGCCTCCTTAACACCAGCCTTGACACCCTCTCTTACAGCCGACTTGATTTCCTCCTTGATTGAAGCGGATTCATCCTCCTCTTCATCCTTGACGATCGTCACAGACGGTCTGCGAGATTTCTTGCCCACTCTCGATGACGACGGTGTTGTCGATTTTCTCACAATCACAATTTCATCTTCCTCGTTATCATCGCCATCTTCTTGGGCTTGTTCCACGTATTCTTCGAGATCTTGAATCCTCGTCGTTGGTCTCTTCCGCAGTTTCAGAGTATTGGAGACGCATGTACATTGAGCACCCAACTTGGCTGCCAAAATCGGATGGAAATCGTTCACCTTAATGATGGCCTTCGACTTTTGCGGTCTCCTGGTGGACGACTTCACCGGCAGATACTCACGACTCGGCTTTTCCGTCAACGAAATCTGGTACTCCTTGTTCTCGTAATTCTCCACCTGTATTCCCTTGACCGGCAAATATTCCTTGCTCGGTATCAGCGTTGTCACGGCGACGGGAAGATATTCCCTGCTTGGTTTCCTTGTGACAGGAAGATATTCTTTGGAAGGCCTTCGCGACGTTGTCGCAGGTAAGTACTCTTTGCTAATCTTAGCTGTGCTGACAAACGGCACTTCGGTAGTAACAGATACGTACTCTCTTGGTGTGGTTACCGAAACGTATTGCTTAGGTGTGGTAACCGGAAGGTACTCCTTCGATGGTCTCCTGGCAGTAGAAACAGGAAGATATTCCTTGGATGGTCTCCTGGCGGTAGTAACAGGGAGATACTCTTTCGATGGTTCAGTGGTGACGGGAAGATATTCCTTGGATGGTCTTCTGGCCGTTGTAACAGGAAGATACTCCTTGTTGATTTCAGTTACAGGTAAATATTGCTTGGAAGGTCTGCGAGTGACCGGCAAATACTCCCTGTTAATCTTAGCGGTAGTAACCGGCAGATACTCTTTCGAAGGTCTACGTGTGACTGGGACGTAAGTCTTGGTGACCGGAAGGTACTGTTTAGACGGTCTCCTCGTGACAGGCAAATACTCCTTGCTGATCTTAGCAGTGGTAATAGGAATATACTCTTGGGTAACAGGCAAGTACTCCCTCGTCAAAGCTACAACCCTCTCGGTAGTGCTCACCGGAAGGTAAACTCTCTTCAGGGTTGGTCGCCTGGTTCTAATCCTGTACGTACTCGAACTTAAAGGCGCTGCGGTGCTCGACACAACATTCTGGTATCTGCTATCGTAATAACGGAACTCCTTCAGTGGAGCGTTTTCGATTTCCGCCACTAGAGTGGGTTTAGGCAATTCAAACTTAATCTCGGGTTTCGGATAGCTGTAACCCTCTTCGCTACCGGTAACGTACGCCTTCTTCGGAATAATAATTTCTTCGACGACTGGAACTCTCTCGGTGGTGGTAGACGAAACGTAAGTGGGTCTGCGATGATGATAAGTGTAGGTCGAAACTTGAGGAATGATCCTCGGTGTCGTCGGCCTTACGGTCTGGGTTACAACTTCTTTGTACGTGGGCCTTTCTTCGAAGGCGATCGCCGGTTTTTCGTAATGGTAACCTTCATCCTTGTACACGTAATTCTCTACGACCACAGGTTTAGCGGTTACCGGATTTACTTGAACGATGGTCTTCTGCTCCAACACCACCGGTTGTTTCTGATGGAAGTAAGTCTCCACCACAGCTGGCTTTTGTTGCTCAACGATCACTTGAGGTTTCTCCTCGAAAACGATTGCAGGTTTCTCATACCTGTAACCTTCCTGATTCTTTACCTGCACCCTTTGTCTGTGCTGCACTCTATGCACCACAGGTTGCTTAACTTTGACACTCTCATAGGTGACAGCCGGTTTCTGGTTATAATAGCTATGCACGAACGCCGGTTTCTGTACCTTCACTTCCTGCTGGTAACTGACAACCTGCTGTGGTTTCTCCTCAAACTGAATCGAAGGCTTCTCGTAATGATATCCTTCAAACTTGTTAATTTCAACGGTCTTTTGTTCAACGACCACCGGCTTTTCGTAAGCGACATTCGGAGTGACATGCTTCTGGTGGAAATAAGTTTGAACCACTGCCGGTTGCTCGATCTTCACCTCCTTACGTTTCTCCTCGAATGCGATTGTCGGTTTCTCGTATTTATAACCTTGGAATTGAACCTGTTCTTCAATTTTAACGACAGCTGGCTTCTGATAATGATAACTTTCAACCGGTTTCTCGATTTTAACCTCTTGATAACCGGTAATCGCTGGTTTTTCGTAAACGACAGTCGGTCGCTCAGTTTGATGTTGAATAACAACGGGTTTTTGTTGATAATAAGATTCAACCACAACGGCGGGCTTCTTCACTTTAACTTCTTGATGATACGTTACAGTCGGTTTGGGAATTTCGAATTTCACGGCCGGTTTCTCGTAGTGGTAACCTTCGAATTTGATTTCAGGTTTGACTTGCTCGTACGAGACAATCGGTTTGACAGTTTGTTGCTGGATGACAGCTGGTTTTTGGTGATAGTACGAATGAACGACAGCAGGTTTTTGAACCTTAATTTCTTGCTGATAAGTGACCACAGGTTTTGGAGTCTCTTCGAATTTGATCGTCGGTTTCTCGTAATGATAACCTTCGTCAACTTTAACAGTTTGTTGCTTGATCTCCACCTGAGGTTGCACCTCGTGCACTATTTGCTGGTGAACCACGGCAGGTTTCTGGTGGTAGTAAGTTTGAACTACGGCCGGTTTCTGTACTCTAACTTCTTTGTGATAAGTGACGACAGGTTTAGGTCGTTCTTCGAATTTGATAGTCGGCTTCTCGTAATGATAACCTTGGTTAACTTCAATAGCTGCTTGCTGCTTAATCTCCACTTTCGGTTGCACTTCATGTACAATTTGTTGATGAACCACTGCAGGTTTCTGGTGGTAATAGGATTCAACTACAGCTGGTTTCTGTACCTTCACTTCTTGTTGGTAAGATACGACAGGTTTAGAACGTTCTTCGAATTTAATCGTCGGCTTCTCGTAATGATAACCTTGGTTAACTTCAACAGTTTGTTGTTTAATCTCAATTTGAGGTTGCACTTCTTGTACAATTTTATGATGAACCACCGCCGGTTTCTGGTGGTAATAGGTCTGAACAACGGCAGGTTTCTGTACCTTAACTTCTTGCTGATAGGTGACCTTGGGTTTTGGAATCTCAAATTTAATTGTCGGTTTCTCATACTGATAACCCTCAAATTTAACGGGTGTTTTTACTTCTACAGTCTGCTGTTCAATCACCGCCGGTTTCTCGTAAGTGACAGTCGGTTGAACATGAACGGTTTGCTGTCGAATGACGGCAGGTTTTTGATGGAAATAGGTTTGAACCACTGCGGGTTTTTCAATTTTAACTTTCTGCACGCGTTTCTCTTCAAAGGCGACGGTAGGTTTCTCGTATCTGTAACCTTCGAACTTCACCGGTTTCTCGGTTCTGACACTTTCGTAAGTGACAGTTGGTTGGATGTGAACGGTTTGATGTTCAATGACAGCTGGTTTTTGATGGAAATAGGTTTGAACGACGGCGGGTTTTTCAATTTTAATTTGTGGTTTCTCTTCGAAAACGATTGTCGGTTTCTCGTATTTGTAACCCTCGAAATTGACCGGTTTCTCGATTTTGACACTTTCGTATGTGACAGTTGGTTGAACATGAACGGTTTGCTGTTCAATGACAGCTGGTTTTTGGTGGTAATATGTCTGTACTACAGCCGGTTTTACGACTTTAACTTCTTGCACTGCAATTGCGGGTTTACTTTCATGGATTTTGACGTGTTGTTGAACAACAGCTGGTCTTTGGTGATGGTAAGTGGTTACTACGGCTGGTTTATTGTAGTTTTCAATGACGGTAGCTTTGAGACCGCCGACTGGTCTCAATGGTCTGACGTAAGACTTTTGGACGGAAGGTACGTAGGTCTTTTGAACAGATGGTAAATAGGTTTTTTGAACTGGAGGTAAGTATGTGGGTTTAGCGGTGGAGCCTTCGATAAAAGGAATTTTAGGTTTTGGATAATCGTAACCTAAGCTCGACGGTGTCGAAGCAAACAGGACGTCAGTCACAGTGACAGCTGGAGTTTTTGCTGTCAGATGGTGGTTAATTGTGGAAGGATGTTCCAATTTCAATTGGAGATCCGGCAGATTGGCTACCACGCCTCCTGCATTGTAAGTTTCAAATTCTTTTTGGGCGGGAATTGGAACTGCCGTTACCGTTGGAATGGACGTCACTACGGACGCCACGACTGGAGCGTTCTCCAACACTTTGACGTTTCCTACGCCTGAAAATCCGCCGCCTACGATGTCGATATGTCCTTGAGAATTGCCTGAAGTCACGCGACTTCCGAATGCCAAATTGACGGCCTCCGCTTGAGACGAGGAGCTTTGCCCGTGAACGATTCCCGAAGAAAATCCACTGGACTGCACTGAAGCCAAATTCAAGGTACTTTCTTCCTGACCACCTACTACTCCGGTGGCGAAACCGGTATTCTGACTGTACTCGTGCGATCCAGCGTTGATGCTCTCCTGGTTCAGGAGAATGGTTTGCGCCTGGTTTCCGTATTCTGAAAAAAACTCGTTGAAATTCGGTTCGATGTCCGCGAGGAAATTCAAGTTACCAGTGTGATCGATCAAACCATCTCCGTGGGCAACTCCCGTCGAAAATCCTTCTGCAATTTGGCTTCCGGAATTACCGTATATCGAGCTGGATGATCCCGAAGAAAACTTGCTGTAACTCTCGTCATTACCTGAACCAAGATTCAAGCCGTGAGCGATTCCCGAAGAGAATCCTCCTTCAGTTACTTGACTTTCTGAAAGCAAGCTCGATCCCAAAGAGAATTTGTTGTAGTTACTTTCTGTCGCAACATTCAGGCCCTCATCTTCACCGAGCAGAAGCCCTGTGGCCAATTTCAAATTCTCTCCATGATCAATTCCGGAAGGATATCCTTCTGTTACATAAGTTCCCGCATTACCAGCAATTGAGCTCGAGCCGGAAGAGAATTTGCTGTAACTTTCCGCGTTTCCTGCGGCCACATTTAATCCTTCCCCATGCACAACTTCAGAAGAAATTCCTGCATTTTCTAAGATCAAACCTTCTCCATGAACAATTCCTGAATTACCAGAAATTGTGTGCGCTCCGGAAGATAGTTTATTGTAGCTTTCTACGTTTCCTGCGGCTACATTTAAGCCTTCTCCATGGATTACCCCAGAAGAGTATCCACCTGAGACATGACTTTGGGAATTACCTGAATGTGAATCAGATCCAGAAGAGAATTTGCTGTAGCTTTCAGCATTTCCTGCGACCAAATTCAAGCCTTCGCCATGCGCAACTTCAGCAGAGAAACCGCCGTAATTGGAATTGGCTTCCGATTCAAAGCTGTTGTAAGCGTTTCCATTGGCTACATTCAATTCCTCGCCGTGAGAGGCCAAATTTAAACCTTCTCCGTGAACGATTCCAGTCGAGTATCCCCCAGATACTTGACTTCCGGAATTAGCGGAAGAGAATTTGCTATTACTTTCTGTATTCTCTGATGCTACGTTCACACCTTCTCCGTGGGCTACACCGGAAGAAAATCCGGCGGCAATTTCAGAATTACCAGAAATTATGTTCGAGCCGCTTGAATATGTGTTGTAATTGTGAGCGTTGCCTGCGGCGATATTCAAGCCTTCACCGTGCTCCACCCCCGAAGCGAATTTCAATACATGGCTTCCGGAATTACCTGAAACCGAGCCGGATCCGATCGAGAATTTGCTGTAGGTTTCGGCATTACCTGAAGCCAAGTTCGAGCCGTGTTTGTGAACGATTCCCGAGGAGAATCCACCAGATACTCGACTTCCGGCATTAGCGGATCCGGAAGAGAATGCATTGTAGTTTTTGGCGTTTCCGGATGCTACGTTTAGTCTATGTCCATGGGAAGCACCGGCGTTGGCGGAAATTGATGAGAATTTCTTGTAATTTCCTGTATTCGATCCTACTTCATGTACAATACCTAAAGAAAACGATAATTTATTGTAATTATCGTTATTATTTTCGGCAATATTCGTACCTTCGCCGTGAACAATTCCCGTGGAGAAACCTCCAGATACTTCGCTTCCCGAGTTTCCGGAAATCGAGCTCGAACCGGACGAGAATTTATTATAGTTTCCATTCTCGCCTGAAAATAATTATAATTTATTGCACTTGTATTATGTGATTGGATTTTATTATTACCTGAAGCAATATTTAAAGCTTCACCGTGGGCGAAACCTTGACTTCCAGAAATTGAACTCGAACCAGACGAGTATTTGTTGTAGTTTCCTGCAGCGGAATTAGAGCCTGTTTCGTGTACTAAACCTGCAAAAAAAAAATGAGATTTAATTGTTTTTGTATATAATGTAATGAATTGTATTTTTACCTGAGGCAATATTTAAGCCATCACCGTGGGCGAAACCTTGGTTTCCGGAATTTGAGCTTGATCCGGATGAGAATTTGTTGTATTTTCCCGAAGCTGCATTCAAGCCTGATTCGTGTACAGCTCCTGCTGTACTTTGTGCGTTACCGGACAAGAATTTGTTGTAGTTTCCTGCTGAATTTCGGCTGCCGGATGTTGAGAATCTGCTGTAGCTTCCTGATTTTGAGCCAGCGCCGTTCGAGTGTTCGTTGACGGCGGCGTGGAGGTTGCCGCCGGAGAGGAGACCCAGATTGGCGGAATGATCGACGTTCGAGTTGCCTATACCCAGGAGAAGGTTTTGGTAGTTGTCTTTGCTGAAGCTGCTGTACGTTTTCGAGATCGGCTGCTGCAGGGGTCCGCTGAGACCGCCCAGACGGATGCCATTCAAGGAACCGAGGCCGTCGTACAAATCGAGACTATAATCGCCGACGGTGCGACTTTCGTAGCCTTCGGCGAAGGCCAGACCGGAGGCGCACTTGGGCACCAACCACGGCCACTCGCACAGAAGACGTTCCCCGTCGAAGACCAGACCGTAGGGACAGCGGAACTCGTAGGCGGTCAACGGTGAGGTTCCGTGATCCAGACAGGCGAAGAACCAGCGACAATTCTCCGGATCGGCGTAGTAACCGGGCTCGGATGGACAGACGAATCTCTGCTTGGGAACGGGAGCGATTTCACTGCTTCCCGAGCAGGCGGAGGCGTGCGGAAGACTTCCCGGCCAGACGCACACTTCGACGCGTTCGTCGAAGGCGAGACCCGCGGGACAATCGAATTCGAACACGGAGAACTCCTCCGTCAGCTGATCGAATTTGACGCAGCGGTAGAAGCGGCCGCAGGATCTGGGATGTACGAAGTACCCTTGCCTGGAGCATTCGAATTCGGTTCTGGTGTCCTGAAAATAAGAACAGTCAGCACCATCTCTCGAACTGCAATCAAATGTAAAATACCTGTCTGATAACGTGAACTTTGCCCTCGACGTCGATGACTCTGGAAATGCGGTACGGCGATAGTTGAACGTTCTTCGACTTCTTCGCCGGAGTCTCCAGGATTTCGCGTTCCAACGAATGCAGGAGCGCTCCTCTAGGTGCCCTCGCCTGACGCGAAAGACCCTCCGCCGCGGCAGCGAGAAGACTTCCACCGCAGGACGAACCGCCATCCTGCGACACATCCTTCAGAGCCAGACCAGCTAAACCCCTGACACGAGCGTACTTGGCCTTGATATCCATACTCATCGAATCCTCGAAAGCGATCCATTCTTTTTCCCTGAAACAAAAAAAAGAAACAATAAAAATAAATTACCGATAAATTACGTTCGTTTTTTACTTGATTTTAGTTTGGAAACGAAGACGCTCTTAAACGCGTCTCTTCTCACGTTAAGTTGTTTATTATTTACAAAAGACGATCGGAAATTTAAGGAAAAAAGCGTGCCGTGCCGGCAATGACACCAACTTCAATATAACAAATATTACTAGGAATTGAATGCGTATGCACAAATTTTTCAATTGCTAATATATTTATGCGTATCTATTGGACGACAAACGGATCCAGTCCAAGGCTTCGCTCGATTCGTTCGGTTTTTCCGTCCAAAATGGAGCGAAGAGGTGGACGATCGAGCGAGCAAGTTTCAAAGGCTCACAAAACAAACGACGAACAAAAACAAAACAAAAACGACGTTGTCCCCTTTCATTGGCGTACGCTTCGAGTCACCACGATTCGGATTTGGAGCGAGGATTAGAAAGAGTCCGCGTTGCGCAAACACTGGGCGCGCCCCGAAAAAATTTTGGAGTCTCGCCTTTTGCGAAATGCGCATAAATTTCGTTACAAAATAAAATGTATCACCTGAAGATGTATGGTCCCGCCTGATCCTGGTCACGTTCCAGCGTCCATCCTTCACCTGCGCCCATCGCGTCGCACAGTTCATCCCTGGAGATCGTCGACAATTCCAGGGCCGGACTTCCGGGCGCGGTGTGTCGTTCCGCCTGGAGCGCGAATTTGAACGCCTGCACCGGCGCCGCGACGACCAGTTTGGACAGTGGCGCCCCCAAACCGCTCACCAAATCCACAACCGAATCCTGTCAAAACAAAACAAAAAAAAAACAAAAACGTAATCTATTAGAACGTATGCTACCAGTAATGCACATCAAATACTGACAGAGATAAAAAAAAAAAGGAATTATTTCGACTTTTCTATGAGAATCAATGAAACAAATATCACTTAATTGAATGAGAATATAACATTCTTGATTACTTCGAATCAACTGATAATTAAAAAAAAAAATGACAATTTAAATGTCAATCAATTTTTGAAATGACAATGTCAAATGTCAATATTGTCGTTGTTGTTTGTAATTAAATAAAAATTCGCTAGATGTCTTCGATTTTGTAAGGGCAATCTTCCGGTCGCGTTAGAAAAAGGATGCAGCGATGAAGCGTGCGGTTGCATCATCGCGGCTATAATTAACATAAAATTACAACGGGGGCCCCGTAATTACAAATTACAAAAGATGGGGGGCTCTTATCTGTGTCTCAACTTCATCATCATCATCAATAGATGCATAAATAAGATCGAGTTCAAGGAACTATTAATAATATCCCTTGTTTGGGCTGCAAATCATTTGGAGCGCCCGAAACGAAAATTCGAGCGGAGAAAGTGAACGGGATTTTTGGTATGTTTCTTTTGTTTCGGGTGGTGCATGATGGGATAAGAAGAAGAAGAAGAAGAAAAAGAAGAAGGAGGAAATCGCAGATTCTTTTCTTCTTTCAGTTGTTTCTGGAAGTTGTATTACAGCCGATAGCCACAGTCTGCTGGATCTCAATAATGAACGAACGGAGAGGACCAACAACATCAACAACCATCATCTTCATCATCGCCTTTCTTTTTTTCCGCGCGAAAATCGGACGTTTTATGCAACTGCTCGATTATTTTTGGGGTCATCAACACACACACACACACACACACACAGATACTGACAGACAATTTCACTTTTCTTTTTCCCTCCTCACGCACCTTCTTGCTGCATCTTTTCAACATTATTCTCGCGATTAAGTAATAATAGCAAGTACAAAAAAAACAGATCGATTTCAATCGTTTAACGAGATAAATAAAATGTTATAAGATATATTACATTTTCGATGACAATCGTTTTTGACAGATGACGTTTGATTTGAATTGAGTAAACGTCATCAATGTTGACAATCATTTTTGACAGATGACGTTTGATTTGAATTGATAGAAACAAAAAGTAATTTAGAAATGTCACTTCATAGTAGTTTCAGAGATTCAGAAAAATTGAAATTAAGTAAACGTAATCAATTTTGACAATCATTTTTGATAAGAAAATAAACAAGTAATTATTGAGAAACGTCATTTCGACAGTGACAGTTTGAAGTGTCAAAGTAATGTACTTACAGTGTTTTGTACGTCCCAGAGACCGGACAGCCTGCTCGGATGGAAGGTGACGTTCTTGGAGGTGCCCAGGAACGAGGTTTCCAGCAGGAAAACGTCGGCGGATTTCGACAGAGCCTTGAAATCGTAATACTTGGCGAGGATTTCGGGTTTCGCGGGCACTGAGAGCGCGACGAAAAGGTCCTTATCCAGTTTGGTGCGTACGGTGGAAAGGAAATCGGCGATGTCTTCGCGCGACCTCAACTTCTTCAGCTTCACCTCGAGACCGTCCACTTTGGTCTTCTTCAGCGTTTTCACGAGACCCTGAAACAAACACAAATTAATGAAACAAATGACTCAAGTCGACGTGTTTAACTCTTTTTTTTGTTTTGTTTTTGCGTTCGATCTGACATTTATTCTTCGCTCAATATGGCTAAAGATAATGATTCATGGCCAATTTGATATCGATTCGTTTTCGCCTTAAATTGCAGCATTCAATTATTTTTTTTTTGTTTGTTAAAACATTGCAAAGGTTACATGAGTAATCCTATGTTTTTTTATTTAGTTCTTCTTTGAAATGAACAAGTGATGAACGCAAAACAAAAAAAAAAACAATTACAAGCGCGCACCTAACCTAAATGCGGCGCATAGATTAGAATGGTATGTAATTAGATTGAAATGGAACAAATGCGAATATGAAGAAAATAAATATGAAGATGATTTTTTTCGCTCAAGGACTTTATGAATCGTCTCTCTTGTAAATGCGTGCACGTATATGTTGTTATAAGTTATACGTAATTCGTGCACTTTCGATTCTTCGATGGAAAATAATCGCTTAACCCAATTAAAAAAGTGCACCGGTCTTAAGAGAGAGAGAAAGAGAGAGATGTTGAAGACGTGCGTTTACAAATTCAAAAAAAAATTTAAACGATGAGAAGGAATGAGTCGACCCGGGGGCGTTGCGATCGTTTTTAGTTATGCAACCGCAATCTATCTCTCTCTCGCACGCACCTCACAAACTCTCATCGTCTTCGTTTTATTTTTGATGCAAGTAAACGACTTTCCACTGCCCGAAACTTACGAGCTGGACGAGTTACTTTATTAAGTAAAAATTACTTAAACTCTTCCGAGAGCGTTTTCTTGCGCAAACCGCATCACTAGATGGACGCGGAGAAATTCAGAGAATTCGGTTACGGCGACTCGGACGAATCCCACGTCCCCAAACGAAAACATCAATCATTTCGCACCTAATCCATACGCAGCAGCAGCAGCAGCACATAGCGTAATCCAACAATCGGATTTCGTTACGATAATAATTTTAAAGATTTAATTCCGAGTTCGTAATTAATCATATAATTAATTAAGCGATTTAGAAAGGCTGGAAGCGATAAATATAAGTTTTATAGAGAAAAAAAAAAAACAAACGCAATCCAGTTCAGCGAGACGTCAATGTCAAAATACGCGGATCTAACCTGAAACTGTCATGCAATTGATGGACAGATGATGTAACCTTAAATACATATTTAACAAAAATTGCAACTGCAATTGGAAACATCTTTATTTTTTTGTTTGTTATTGAAAATAATTACGATTATTAAAAAAATGAATAATAATGTTCAAGCTTCGAAAACAAGTCAAAGTTACGTAATCACATTGACAACGTCAAATTTAGAACTGTCAAATCTGACGTTGATAATAACCTAATTAATGATTAATCGATTGAAATAGGAGTAAAGTTTAAACGTTGACACATGTCTAATTTACAACTGTCAAAAATCATGTAGATGACATTTGCATTGAGACAATGTCGGAAATATGTCTGAACTGATGAATCATTTTTTTGAGAATTGAAATTTTTTTTTGGCTCCGCTTCGACGCGATGACTTTAGATTAGTTTGCGCAATCTGGAAGGCCTTGAAGAGCGTCCGCAAACGAAAAATGCACTCTACGATCTGCATATTATATTACAATTTGCTACGTTTATTTATTGTCTCTGCTGTTGTTGTTGTTGATACTTTTCAATGCGTTTAATGTAAATTGATGAAAAGGTCCTTTTGGGCGTCGAGACTGAGACGAAGGTGGGCGCTGCTGCTGCTGCTGCGGCCCTCGTCGCTTCATAAAAGGAGTTTGGCGCGCGCTCTCAGTCAGCAGCATTGAAGTCTCTCTTTTCTTTTTTTTTTCACTTTCTTTCCTCAGATCGAGTCTGCAGCGTTATTAAATAATTAATTAATGAATTCAATAATGACTCGCCCGCCGCCTAGGACGTGGGAAATCCGTATACGCGAATCCAATTTCTCATTCAAATCGCATTCGATTCAATCAATATGAGATCATTTCTATTGGATAAGAATGAATAAATGAGTCGCCTTTTGCAACGCTTGTAAATTGTTATTGATATTGTTTTGTTTTTTTCTGTCAAATTTGACGTTAAAAAAGCGTCGTTGCAAATGTCACAATTAGTTTGTTTTTTTTTGACAGTTGTAAACAGTTTTATCAAATATGATGAAAGTACGTTAATATTGAAATAATTTTTGTTACCTCGTTCAGGTCGTGGACGGTGATGAGTATCTTCGTGGTCGATTCAAGTTTGGAGCGGATCGAGTCGACGGCGGCGGCGTCTGAGTCGTGAGGAAGCACCAGGTGGCTGCACCTGCAGGCGTCCCGGATCACCTCATCTTCGGTGGGCACGTGTCCATAGTAACAGAAGAGCTTGGGGCCGGAGCCTCCCTTGTGGCAGTCCTTAGCAACAACGGTCGTCGCCAAAGCAACCCCCGTCGTCAAGGCGATGAGAAGGAACGCGAGAAACTTCATGTTCGTTTCAATTCGTTCGCATGGTTTTCGTTTTCTATCTTTGAAATTGTTGTATTTTTTTAAGATCGTTGTTAATTTGTCGATAGTCGATGGTTGACTGTCCGGCGAGATGCGGAGCGCCCGAAGACCTAGGGTTGGTGGTAAAGGCAAGGCAAGGCTACGCACTCACACACACACACACACGTACACTTCAAAAAAAAAAAACACGCGCGACTGGGAGCAACAACGAGAGTAAGAATAAGAAGAAGTAGTAGTAGTAGACGAAGAAGAAGTGGAAGTGAGAAAGTGATCTCACCGGAGGATCGGATCGAATCGAACGACGCACGCGAATCCAGTCAAAAAACTAATAATAATTATAATAAACAAAATCGAATCGGAAATGGTGGAACGGCAAATGTTTTCTGGATTGACGTCTCGGCCGTCTTTATATCAGCCCGAAAATTCGTCGCCACCCACCCATCAACCAACCACTTTCGATTCGCTTTTGTTTCGTTCGCGCGTATCTCGGATTCTTTCACTTTTCGGATTATCTCACCTCACCACCAACGATCGCCGATCGATATCATTGTTGTTTTATAACCGGACTCTTCCGTCCGGCCTCCCTCACGTCATTCAAATGATCGCAATACCAGAGCATCGTTCATGATTTGATTCAATTGTTTAGTGCAATTGTTTTTCTTTGATGCATACTTAATAATGCATCAAGATTTTGTCAATTGTCATTACGAAAAAAACAAAAATGAAAGCGACGTTGTCAAAGTGAAATGTCAAAAATCAGTCATGTAAGAGAATTGTTGTTCTCATTTTTGTGACAGTTGATCAAAGTTGTAAATAATTAAGTATATTTGAAAGAAAATTGTTTAAACTGCTACGAAATAATTACTCATGAATATTTCTTAATAACTTTATTGAATCATCAAGATTTCCAACTTAAGTCTGATGACTAATTTTGTCATTACTAAAAAAAACTAAATTTAAAATGAGAAATAATTATCAAATTAAGTAATATAAATGTCAAAATTACACATTTACGTCAGTTGAAATTTGACAGGAAAAAAACAAATAATGTAACTAATGTAACTGTCAAAGATACATGTCATTTTGTCATTACTAAAAAAAGTAAATTTAAATTGAGAAGTAGTTATCAAATTGACTAATATAAATGTCAAAGTTACACATTTACGTCAATTGAAATTTGACAGGCAAAAAACAAATAATGTAACTGTCAAAGATACATGACGTAGATAAATTAAGATTTGGATAAAACTGATTAGAACTAAAGGAAAAATAAGATGTATTTTTAAATCTTTGATTATTTTATTGTTTAATCTAACCTAGAGTAATGTGATCTTAAATATTAATACATAAACTCTAACCAAAGTTTATTCGATTGAAACGTCAAATCGAATGACATATGTCAGTTATGGTAACCATGGAAATTAATGGTTATAGTTTCCCTTTAGTCGCCTTTTACGACAAGCGGGAGTGGACTTTGGTCGTATTCTTTTGTAACCCCGAACCAAAGGGTCGTATAGAAAGAACTTGATAAATGGTAATTATGTAATAATATCGGCGATTAAACGAAACGATTTGGTCAATATGGATATATAATATATAATCTACCAGGTAATAATGAGAGTCGAGACGAGAGTTGCGTAAGATTGAATAATAATAATAATGATGAAAACGATACAATATAACAATTCGCGAGCGCCGAAGAAAACGAAAATGAGAGTGAACAGAAAAGCGATGGAGAGAGAAGACTGGCAATTAAAGTCGCCCACGGATTTTCGGGCATTCCTTGTGCAATCCAGCAGTTCGCCAAAACGAGAATGAAAGAAGAAAAAAAAGTTTTACACGTTAACACGCAATTTTACCGAAAAGAAATTGGAGCGAACACCGCCGCCCCGATGAATCAAACGAAATAACGTTACGTTTCCATAGTGACATGTTTGCTTAAGCTTTCGGCTATCTAGTTTCATAAGTATTTGTTTGGTAGTCATGGTGACAGATGCGAGTGTAATTGAACGTTTTATTTTTGTGGGAGGTTAAAGTTGGCAGGGAAATGTCAATGCAATCAGAGCAAACTTTGTTCTTGTAAAAAAAGAAGAGAGTAACAGATGAAAATCGAAAAAACAAATACGAGACAGGAGCGGCGGCGGTGTTGTTTTCGAGTCCTTGGGGTTGGCATGGCACCCAAAAAGTAAGCGAGAGAAAGACACGGACGGCGAATTCCTTCGAAAAGAAACGTGATCTAGTTGAGGTGCACACTTACACACTTACACACTTACACACACACGCACTCAATGAAATGTCAGACACGGCCGGTCGCAAACTTGACCCATATTTCTACCCCGATCGTTTCACGTATCGAAATTATACCGATTTTATGTTTTATTATTATTATTATTTCATTTACACGTATCTCCCATAATTCAACATTGAGAAACTGAAGAACAACAACAACGAAAAAAATAACGTTTGAAAATGAAGCACTCTCGCTCATCTTTCAACAACGCGAAGAACATAATTATTGGAAGAGCAATTATCTCGAGTCACGACGATTACGCGATGTAATATGTGAGTTACGTAATCAATAAACGTCGAGAAGAAAATCTAAATCGCTCCAAATTGTTCGAAACGTCAAAGTGACGTTTCAAAGTGTTAGATAATTTGGGCACGCCTTCTGTCGCAAATAAAAAAACAATTGATTCTTTGATTTACGTGTGACTATAATAATATCGAGTGGACTCGACTCGAAATGTCAAAGTGACAGAATAATGGGTCCGTTTGTTTTTATTGCTGTCAATTGAGATTATAGGTTATTTGCGAAATGTCAAACGTCGAGATCTCTTTCTTTCGCTTAATGGGTAATTAGCGTTCCGCGCGTCTCGAAGTATTTTCGCGCAATAACGATCATCGATGATCGTAAACTATGTATTCTACTACTAGTAAAGCGCTATTTCGAATGGGAAATATTTGTATATCAAAGTGAATCGAGGGCAATTGGTGCGCGCATTTTTGTTGTGCGTAATAAAATAATTGATATATTACGGCATCATCATCATTATCATAGATGGAAAAGTTGTAAAAGTTGTCAAAAATTTGATCAACCACCTGGAATCGAGAGCAAAAAGAGACTTTTGCATTTGTTGCGTAAGGCGTGCGGGGAGCGAGGAGACACACGCGCGCATAAATTCCGCGTTATGTAAGGGAAAGCCCCTCGTGTTTATTTCGGCCGCAACACACACACACTGAAGCATATGATATACGATATCGCGCGCGGCGCTGTAGTAATTGCATGTAAGCGAGATAGATTTGTAGAAATTAAGGCGAAAAAAACTTTCTACATAAATTTTAATATATGCACAGAGATAATATGGGAGCAGCCCGATCTCGACCAATTTCTCATTGTGCTCCGGTTTCGAACTCCAAAATATCCGCACAAAGTAGTTGACCCGTCGTTACCAGGATACACATATCTCATTTGTTTCAATTGCAAATTATGACACACTACGACATTTCTTTTCTGTCAATCGATTCGATAACAATTGGAAATGTCAAATTTGACGTTTCATTTCTTGTTTTGAATTCCAATTGTTTTTGGTAAATGTCAAATTTGACGTTTCGCTTCCGACAGTGTACGTTTTCGATTTCGGTCCGTGCGAATCTCCCAAATGTCGAGGTAATTAAGGAAATCGTGTTCAATTAAATGATTGAAATAGAGAGATCCGCAATGATCTCATGATCCATTAAAACTAATCCATTTGCGTCTCTTTCCAACAACATTAAAAAAGTGTATGGTGTGCGAGTGAACGGTTAAGAGTCATCGGCGAAGAAGCCGGATGTTCAATAACCGACAGCGAGAAATACAAATTTTTGTCGGAAAGCATAAAAATATTGCGATGCAATGAATCATAGGAAGCCATAATTTTTTCAAGTATTTGACAGAATAAGAAAAAAAAATATTAAGTGAAATGATACTTAAGTTGGTATCAAATACCTTAAAACAGTGGTTTCCAAACTTGATGTTACTACGCCTCCTTCAAAAGTATGTAATCATTTGGCGTCTCCCCTTTCATAAAAGAAACGCGTATTTTTTAAATTTTGAACACGAATTACAGCCAAACGGCTAAAACCACAGTAATATATCGATACTTGCTAGATTCAGCTTTCATATGCATCTTTTGGATTCATTCTATCTATTATAGTTTTCGAGTAAATCAATGAAATGTAAAAACAATGTTTTGAACAAAAATTACAGCCAAACGGTCAAAACCACAGTAATATATGAATATACGTTACATTCCCCAAACATTCAGCTTTCATATGCATATTTTGTATTCAT
>NW_017096316.1:33978-62719 GCF_001412225.1 Nicrophorus vespilloides | reverse complement strand
GAGACATCGGTGTATAATACGCATTAAGAATTAACTCATCTATAAAGACTTCAGTGCATAGGACGTATAATGAATTAACTCATATATAGATACTTTGGTATATAAGACGCATGTAACTCATCTATAGAGACTTCGGTGTATAATACGCATTAAAAATTAACTCATCTATACAGACATCGGTGTATAAGACGCAATCCATTTTTACCATTTATCAAAATATGAATGTGCAACTTCGTATATAGTACGCACACGTTGTAAAAAAAATAAATATTTCCAAAATTACATTAATCAACTTTAATTTGAAAGTTTGTACACTTTCGTGTCTAGTAAATTTTACCTATTTTTGTTGTAAAAAATAAATAAGAAATATTTTGAAAATTACTTATAGATTCACTAATTTTTATAAATTTGAGCAAGTCGACAAATTTAATATGGACAATTTTAAACCAATTTTTTTCGTACCACAATTTGAAACCGTTTTATTGGAAAACATACAATCACCATTTCTAACATTACATTAATCTTCATTTACCTTCATAAATATGAGCATTTCGGCAGCATTAATATGGATGGTTGTACACTTTCGTGTATAGAACGCACCATCATTTTAAAGCAATTTAGTTTCAGAAAAAAATATTGCATTTTTTTTTCTAAAATTATAATTTTAAGCAGGTCATATGAAATATTGCAGATTGTATAGTACGCATCACGTTCTTAATTATTTTTTTTATTTCATAAATTACTTTAATTTTGATTTAACTTTATAACTATGAGCAAGTCTACACATTAAATATTGTATGATTATTTGAATATAGTAAATCTTCCTAAAATTGCTTTAAACATTATGTAATTTAATGAATACGAGAAAGGAAACAAATATAATATGAATCATTATACAGTACGCACCAATTTATAAAAAAAATATTGAAAATTTCAAATCATTTTTTGATTTAAGTATAGTAAACATTGCATTAATCTTCACTCTACTTCACAAATTATATGCTATTATCTACTATAGAAATTACCCCAAATGGGGTAAAAGTGAATTATTGGAGATAACGAGGACGTTCAGCAATTAAAATTATATGTATTAACACCACAACCTCATTATTTATATATCTATGAAAAATATTGGACGGTGGTCCCACAATGGGTTTTGGGGTAATACGTAAAAAAGTTTCCCGACCCCTAAAGTATTAAGTAATTGACGTAGTAAAAAGTGACCTTTGAACTTCAATATAAAAAACAAATACAAAATGAAGTACAAAAATGATTGAAGAAATAAGTAACAATATAAAGAATTAACCGTGACATATTCTGTGTGCTTTTCTTTTATGGAGCTTAAGATTAGATAAGGCTAAGGGGAAGCCGGCGGAAAATTTGTTCATAAGCGTAAAGAGATTGCAAAAGTTTTGCGAAACCATCGAGAGGGAAATTCATAGCGGATTCGATTCATTGGATGGGCTTCGATAAAGTAACAAATCTCCTACTGCCAGTTTAAAGAACAATATTTCCCGATTATCTCGAATCTCCGATCCGCTCTTCGTCTTCCACCGAACTCGGATATCTTAATTTATTTAAGAATTACGGAACCGTCCCGAAACGACTCTAATCAAGTCTACACCGAAAGGAAAACCTATAAAATATTCAGTTTTTATTAGCAGCGTAATTTTAATTAGTATTACATAATTAAATTAATTGATACATTATTGAATACAATTAACGAAGAAGTTAAATAAAATGAAAATATTCAATAGTTGTAAGAAATTTTAATTAATTAAAACCATGTATTATATATTTTTTTTTTAATTAATTATATTTCAGTTAATTAAAATCATGTATTAAATTTGTTACTTCTGTTTTTTTTTGTGTTCTTCAAATTCGTATGTATTTTGTGAATTGATGCGAAGCTTTCAATTGAGTTTTCAAATAATCCCAAACCGGTTTCACGTTTCAGTTTATTTGTTTAATTGTTTATTGGTGTCGTATTGTTATTTCAAAATTTAATATTGCAATTGGAATTGGCAACTTTATGCGGTTTTCCTATGATTCATTTTGTAAACTCTCGTCGAGTCAATAAATGAAATGCAATAGTAATCTTTGTGCAAATATTGAATATCGAATACGATTATATTAATATATTCAGTGTAATTGGATTAACGAACAACATTTTATAATTGGATGTAAATTTCTGGTCATAATAATTAATGAAAATGAGTAAATTATAAATATAAAATGTTATTACCTCATTAATAACGTTAATTTTTGGTATACAAATGAGTAAATTATAAAACATTTTAATTGGATGTAAATTTTAGTCTCAAGTCTTAATTAATATTAGTAAACACATTAATATAAAACGTTTCTAATTGGATATATTGTCGTGTCCCAGGATGGAATATCACGGTGGATTAATTTGTAGTATTGTCGATATGGAATCCTAATGGGTTTAATGGAAGAGTCTAGATTCAGTCAGTGTACTTAATCGTATTTATTTAACACTTGGGTGACGGAGATTCTTAATCTAGCAACAGCAACTGGAAGCTGTTCAAGAGTTATAGACTAGAACTATTACTAGGACTAACAGGGACTACAACTAACATGAGTCTCTGGCTAACTAACTAGGACTAGGACTTCCAGTTGCTACAAGCATAGGTTGTTGTTAAAGAGTAGTATAGACTAGAACTATTACTAGGACAAACTGGGACTAAGACTAAAATGAGTCTCAGGCTAACTAACTAGGACCAGGACATCCAGTTGCTAGAATCATAGGTTGTTGTTAAAAAATAGTATAGACTAGAACTATTACTAGTACTAACTGTGACTAGGACTAACATGAGTCTCAGGCTAACTAACTAGGACCAGGACATCCAGTTGCTAGAATCATATGTTGTTGTTAAAAAATAGTATAGACTAGAACTATTACTAGAACTAACTGTGACTAGGACTAACATGAGTCTCAGGCTAACTAACTAGGACTTCCAGTTGCTGCAAGCATAGGTTGTTGTTCAAGAGTAGGATATACTAGAACTATTACTAGGACTAACTGGGACTAAGACTAACATGAGTCTCAGGCTAACTAACTAGGACCAGGACTTCCAGTTGCTACAAGCGTAGGTTGTTGTTCAAGAGTAGTATAGACTAGAACTATTACTAGGACTAACTGTGACTAGGACTAACATGAGTCTCAGGCTAACTAACTAGGACTTCCAGTTGCTGCAAGCATAGATTGTTGTTCAAGAGTAGAATAGACTAGAACTATTACCAGGACTAACTGTGACTAGGACTAAAATGAGTCTCGGGCTAACTAACTAGGACTAGGACTTGCAGTTGTTACAAGCATAGGTTGTTGTTCAAAAGTAGTATAGACTAGAACTATTACCAGGACTATCTGGGACTAGGACTAAAATGAGTCTCAGGCTAATTAACTAGGACTAGGACTTGCAGTTGTTACAAGCATAGGTTGTTGTTCAAGAGTAGTATAGACTAGAACTATTACTAGTACTAACTGGGACTAAAACTAACATGAGTCGCAGGCTAACTAACTAGGACTAGGACTCTTTCTAAGATTAACTTAAATTAACAAGTGTCATCTTTTATTTAAAAAGACGTACCGATCACAATTTTTATTAAATTAGAAAATTATAATTACAAAACCTGTTATTTGTAATTGAATGAACATTTTGTTTAATAATTAATACGTTTTTAATTAGTAGTTAATTTTGGTCACTTTTATTATTGGAAATTAGGAAAAAGTTTCATAATAAAAGTATCTAATTTTACGTATTAATTCAAAGTATTTTTTGATTACATAATAAATGTTTTTTTATCAAAACCTCCAATTAGTTTTTATATTATTTTCAATTAGAATTTATAATGAAATAAAAAAAGTAAAAAAATGTGATATTACAAAACAGTATGAAAAGAAAAGAGAATTCTGTAAATGAAACTGAAACTTTAATAATATTCTTTATAAGAGAACGGAAAGAAACGAAATATAAAACCAATTTTCTATTAAATATACCCTTTACCTTTATTATAATTATAATTTTCTGTATATTTCTTTCATTTCTCAATGCGTTTCAAAAGGAAAACCAGTTGGCTTCGTATGTGCTTATTTACCTGGAATAATCGCGTGGTAATTTATGTATTTATGGAAATGTGCGCATTAATTAATTTAATTATATAATTATATGCATCTGGGATACATTATGCATACAGGCAACCAGAAAGTATATAATTAAATTAAGTGTTCTCAATGGAAGTGCTAGAATATATATTTTCTTTTACCCTCCACATCAATATGGAAATTATACTATAATTATTAAAACTACAAAAATTCAATTACTAGTACACGTACTAATTCAATAAATAATTAGTAGCAATATTGAACAAAATTAAAAATATTTAATTCTTTTCCATAAAAGTTAAGCAAATTTTTGTTATAACTTTTAGTAATTAATTGATAAAATTTTCCAAGTGAGGCTACTACTTAACGACTTGAATATATTATGGCAATACCTGGCATAGTGCGATTGGCTGGCTTCGATTAGTCCGGATTCAGTAAAAAAAACAAATTCTAAAAAAATTAGTACAGAAAATATTTTTTTAAATAAATAAATGATCATTTTTATCCGTTATCTAGTGAAGTATCTTTTAGTGCGGATTATTTTTAAGCGGTTTTAAAGATTTAGATTAGATTTCAAATAGTGCGGAACCGTTTACCCGCACTATGCGAGATATTGAATTAGAAATAATTTAAATAGAGCTTTTCTTTTATAAATTTAAGAATTTATATAAAATTCATAAAAATCTAAATTAAGCAATTTTTTACCTTATATTTTCTACATTTTATATTTCTTTACCATAATAATTACAAACAATAACAAATACAAGTACACTTTTCTTAATATATTATTCACAATGTTTTGAAGTAAACACAATACAAAATGTAAGAAATGTATTGTTTCTTTTATAATTCTTACTGGAAAATTGTTGCGCATTTACGTAAACTTCATGTTGTTCATTTTCCTAGCATCGGGGTTTGCACTTGGTGGAAATGGGATTTCAATGAATAGTAGTGCATTGCATTATGCAGCGTGCGGTTAAGGGTGAATTCTGTGCTCGTGTTTGCTTCCCTTAAAATATGTATGGATAACGTTTGATTCAAGACCGTAAATGACACAAGCACAGAATCCCATGCCCTTTCAACTGCAGTATAATCAAAATTATAATTTAAACTAGCTTTTCTTCCAAGAAATAATAAATTATTTATTTGTATACAAAACAAAAACTGGAAAATTCTATTACAAAAATTAATAAGAATTTTTATACGTTTTCAGAAATTAATTGAAACTTTTTATAAGTTAATTAAATTCTTAAAGTCTCTAAAAACTTGAGATCTTAATTTTTAAACAATTAATAAAATAATTAAACTTTTTTTTTATAAATTAATTAAAATCTTACTTAAATTTGTATGTTGATTAAATTATGAATTTTTAAATTCAATACATAGAATATTAAGAAAATCGTTAATTATCTATTATTTATTAATAATTAATGATTAACTATTTGGATGAAATTTTGGGAATACTGTGATTTAATTTCGATAACATTTTCGAGGATTACTATATTACTAAAGCATATGTACTTAAAGAAATTGAAACCACACTTAATAGTATCAGGTTGCTTCTCAGAGATCCACTTACATCCTCCGCTCCTTCGCATTAGTTACTCCAGTTGAATCCTATTAAAGGATTAAAATCCATCCAGAAGCAACAAGACATTACTCATAACTGCAAATTTATTATGAATGAAGCAATAAAGATTAACATAAATTACTGCAGTTTCTGAATTATAACAAGAAATAACTGTTTCTTGCTCTTTTTAACAAAAAATATTTGTATTTTATGTATGTACCATAGATAATTTACATTATGTCATCTTTCTTTACGTAATTAGGCAAAGTATATATGAAATAATTACAAGAAAATATTAGTGAATTCACGCTAGTTTTTATTTGTTAAAAAATATTTTAAAAATGTAAACTCTATATTTTCAGAAGTATTTTACAATTTTCAATAATTTTAGAAAGAAAAACAAAAATGTCTTCAGTTTTATTTCCAAATTAATTTTCAAGAAAAATTGTGTTAATTAATGTTTTTAAAAATTTACGAAACCCAAGTAAAATAGATTATATGAACCAAATGATTTAACAAGATTTACTTAATTACGAAAACCGGATTCAATTTTTAGAGTTACAAAAAGGGGATTTAATTGATATTAAACTAAAAAAAAAAGTAAATGGGGGAAAGGTTAAAATGGGTTTCAGCCTACATTCGCAATTTCTGAATGAAATTAGTGCGTGATTTATATCCGTTCGAATACCGAATTGGATTAGTTAAAGCGTAAAAAGGGTTAAATTAAACTTTCGACCTTTACGAATTTTAAATACACATGATGCATATTCCTAATTTCGTTTAAATTTGTTGAATGATTACAACTTTTAATTGACTATAAAATTATTCCAATTCATGAAAGAAAATTGTAAGTATTGAATCTGTTAAGAATTAAATTTGTTAAGATTTATTACATATTTGTTATTCTGAAAAAGTTTAATTCTATTAAGAGATGTTAAACGTAGGACGTAGCTTCTTAAGAAAAAAGTATCAATTTGTATTTATAATGGTTTTATACTTATATTTAAATATATCCTTTAAGAACATTGTAGACAACATTCAACTATAAGTAAAATCCTAGTAAAATATACAAAAAATGAGTTCTACTAATAACCCGGACTGTTCGAAACCGGATTAATCGAGGACTTAAAAAACTCATAGAAATGTAGGATATTCCTAATTTCATTGATATTTGTTGAATGATTTTAAAAGAGTCTATGAAGTCACTCTTACAAGAAAGTTGTATGCATTGAATGTGAAATATCTTAAGATTTATTACTTTTATAAAATTATTTTTTTGTTACGTTATTAATTTCTTAATAATCTTCAGATATTTACTTGAGAAATATTATAAAAAATAGCATTTCCTGTAATAATGAATTTTGTAAAATACTTGGCAATTATAGTGTTGTGTGTATTCTATATAAGACTTGCTTACAAACTATATTTTCCAAGTATTTTAAAGAAAATTGTATATAAATAAATGTAAAATATCTCAAGTATTATTACTGAAGATTTTTTTGTTCTAAATATGTTTGACTCTATTATAAGATGTTAAATTCGTATTTAGTTCTTTATTCATTTATTACATGGGATGTATAAGATATAGGTACTTGGCAAGTATAGTCTTATATGCTTTGTTTATAAATAATACTTTCCAAGTACTTTACTTGAGAAATAGAACATGTTAAATGAAAGACTTCTTGAGAAGTATAAGATCTAGTATATAAAACAGTGGCATTTATTATGGTACTGAAATTTGTAAGTACTTGACAAGTGTTCTGTGTCTTCTATATAAGCCTAGATTACATACGATACTTCCCAATTACTTTATAAGTATAGAAAATGTAAATTGACAATTATAAATACAAAATGAAATACTCAAATTGTAATTGACTACAGTTGAAATATTTTTACACAATTTGAAAGTCTAAAGAATCAAAGTATACTTGGGAAATAAAAGATCAAGTAAAATTTGTAAATTACTTGGCAAGTATCGTGCGTTGTGTTTTCTATATAAGTCTTGATTGTATGTATACTTCTCAATTACTTTATAAGTATAGAAAATATAAATTGACATTCATAAATCTAAAATGAAATATTAAAATTGTAATTGACTACAGTTGAAATATTTTTACACAATTTAAAAGATTAAGGATGAAAGTATATTTGGGAAATAAGAGATCAAGTATATAAAAAATACCATATATTGTGGTAATAAAATTTGTAAATTACTTGGCAATTTTCAAGTACTTTAGATAAGTACATTTTCAAAAATGTATTAATGTAATGCTTAAACTACAGTTGAAATATTTTAACACAATTCTAAAAACTAAATGTTAAAAGTAGATTTTCTTATGCATAAGAAATTTCGCTGTGAATGTGTAAAACGCTAAGGAGAAACACGTTTCCTGTCCGTTCGTCGAATGACAAATGGGATTTTTCTTATATAATCTATCCCCCGTTTTATGTGTATTGCCGCTGCAGTGGCTGTGCGTTGTTTGGGTGGGACAATGGCGAAATAAATTTAATCGCCTTAAGAAGTTCAAGTAAGCTTTATCACAAAGTCATTATTTATTTGGCGCGCTAAGGGATGAAGAAGAAGAAGAATATAAAAAAACACAGATGAAAGAAAAGGGAAAAAGGGGTAAAGAAAGAAAAAAGGGAACTTTAAAACCTCCATCAATTTAATTGATAACAGCCTTCTGTAATTTAGAGTCAATTAAACTTTCGCAAGATTATATACAACTAAAGTCATTAATTTCGAAACCGTTTATTTGTTATCGTTACATTTATAGCACAATTATTTATATTTGTTATCGTTAACTTTATTTTAATGTTTCTTACATATTGTATACTTCTTTTATAACTTTTTTTAGAGTCTTCGTATATAAATATTTTTATTTTTTTAGAATTCTTCGTAAATTATCAATTTTTGATTATTTTAACATAATTTCAGTTGTAACAAGTTTGTTTTTTAATTATTGAAAATTGATAAATTTTTATTATAAAAGTTCATATTTCTCATTCTTATTTTTCATTTAAAATCAATAATTATTAATATTTATTATGATTTCTACTGTATTAATGCAGTTTTTTTTTTGGGTAATATTTTTGTAAATTAATAATTTTGAATTGAGGAAAGTTTTCTCACTGGTATGAGAGATATGTTGAGTATTAAATATTTAGTTGAATTTGGGACAGACATTAGCATGCAGAGCGAACTAATGGCAAACGATTAATTCAGCAAGGGGCGATGGGTGTTCAGCAACTAATTTATTCCAGATTAGTGAGAATTAAATTGTATTCCCCTATTAATATATAACTTAATCCGAATAACCTCTCTCTGTGTGGTCACATCGGACTTACCACATGGGTCTAGCAAAGGATTTAACATCTTATAATAAAAACAAAGTTTAAATTTATATTGAAAGTAGTTTTGTATTAACATAAATATTTTAAGAAAATTCTAGATACAATCAATTATTTATGTTAAAATATTTAAGTAAAATTTTAGTGAAATATACAAAAAAAAAATGGACTAATAAAGGTCTTAATAAACCTTCAACAAATAAAAAACAAAGATTTTACTGTATAACAAAAAAAAACAATAATTTAGTATACTAATTTCGTTAAACTTATTATTGTTTTGCTCAATTAACATTAGTTTGCTTTCGTACTACAATACGTACTATAGTGAATCCGGACTAATGAAATCCGCACTCTGCGAGGTTTTGCTGTAATTATTTTGCACTACGACATGTTATTTTAGTATACTAATTTCGTTAAATTTATTATTGTTCTGTTCAATTAAAATTAGTTTGCTTTGAAATTTTCAATCCGTACTATAGTGAATCCGGACTAATAAAAGCCGCACTCTGCGAAGTTTTGTTGTAATTATTTTGCACCACGGCATGTTAATTTAGTATACCAATTTCGTTAAACTTACTTAACTTTAACTAATTTATATTACATTTCTTAAGATTGTTTTGCTCAATTAACATTAGTTTGCTTTGAAGATTTCAATCCGTACTATAGTTAATCCGGACTAATGAAAGCCGCACTCTACGAGGTTTTGCTGTAATTATTTTGCACCACGGCATGTTAATTTAGTATACTAATTAACTAATTCATATAACATTTCTTAAGATTGTTTTGCTCAATTAACATTAGTTTGTCTTGAAATTTTCAATCCGTACTATAGTGAATCCGGACTAATGAAAGCCGCACTCTCTGAGGTTTTGTTGTAATTATTTTGCACCACGGCATGTTAATTTAGTATACTAATTTCCTTAAACTTACATAACTTTAACTAATTCATATTACATTTCTTAAGATTGTTTTGCTCAATTAACATTAGTTTGCTTTGAAATTTTCAATAGTGAATCCGGACTGATCAAAGCCGCACTCTGCGAGGTTTTGCTGTAATTATTTTGAACCACGTCATGTGTCATATATAATTGAACGTGATTTTGTATTATTTCTTTTATATTCTTGCAATTTGTCTCAAAATTGTCAACTAAAATTTTATTCAATTCTTTTTTTAATTACGTGACAACGTAATTACAAAAAGATACAATACACCCATCCAATTAATATCCATTACATGTATTGCTTAACTTTGAAATGAATTTATTATCTCCAAACAAACATAAACTCATATACAATTCATTGAATTCTTCTTTCATCAACTATTTTTCTAAATTTAAAAACCAATCATAATTTATTAAAATTTAAGTAAAGATTCAACATGTATATATAAATGAACAATTTGTTTTTTAGAACATATTGAAATTTATAATTGTATGAAAGTTTATGAAATAGTTAAAATCTCTGTTGTATTTAACAAATAAATGATTTTATAAAAACCATTTTGTATGCAGATTTCTTTCGTTTTATGAAATCAATTTAACTGTATCAATCTGTTAATTGTTACAAAATGTAAACTAATTATTTATTCGAATAACACGATTTTCTATAACGTGTAACGCATTAACCGCGTTATACGGGAGCTTATTGTATAAATTTGTTTCTTTTTTATGTATACAATAAATGTTACTTCACTGTTCTTTATATAATCTATAATCTAAATAATATTAAGTTTGAATCATGTACATTTTTCTTAGATTTACCATTTTTTTAACTAATTTAATCTAAATTAATAAGTGTACATAATTCAAAATATATTATTTACTCTTTCTTTTCTCATTCTCAATACAAATGAAGGTTTTAGTTAACTTATCCTTGTTTCTCCCTAAACTCCAAGTGTAATCCGGTATCATTTGACATTCGAGCCTCCCCCGCCTTCTCCTTTCCATTTATTTTTACGTCCAGATGAAATCTTTTCAAGGATTTTCCGCAGAAAATAATTCAGTTTAAATTAATTTACACAATTTTCATTTTAAATTCCATATACATTTTGCTCACATAAAAACAAACAAAACTGAATTTTTCATTTTTACATGCAACGTAAAAAAATGTGTTTAAACTGGAAAAAGTTAAATCGTGTTTATATATTTTTTTTTTATATAAAACCGTATGCATATTGCACTCACATAATATGAATAAAATTACTTTGATTCGGTAGTTTTTGCGCTGTTTGCTGAGGACAATTGAAAAGAGGATTAAAACTAAAACTATGAACAGTTGATGGGATAAAAAATGAATGGAAGCAAATGTTTTATGCATTTGATTTCGTTTTAAATCTTTATAACAAAACAACAATGTGTGAAAAAAGCTTGTTATTATAAATAATTACAATGATAATACCTCGCCTAGCGGAATACGTCAATATCTCGGACTCTCTTGAAACCGGATTAATCGAGGACTTTAAAACCGCACTAAAAGAGACTAAACTGTATAAAGAAACAAAAAAGATGTACTAAATTTTTCAGAATTTGTTTTTCATTTGGCAATTATAATTTAGTTAATCCGGACTGATCGAATCCGCACTATGCAAAGTGTTGATAACGTTAATCTCAAGTTGGAAAATAATATTGACGAATGAGGATTCATCGTGTAATCAAATATGAATGAAATAAATATTCCATTGATTTTGAATACAATTGTTGAAAATACATTGTTGGAAATAAATTCGTAATTACTGGAATATGGAATGTATGTAAATAATTGATTATTGTTTACAAGTTTCACAAAGGTTTGGTTATAATTAACAGCTAAAAATTGTCGAATAATAATGAAAACTGTGGAAGAGTTGATCAAAACAAAAGTGATTTTTTTCCACATTTAATTACATAATATTTATATAAAATTATATTCAACTATATTTGTTATTACTGAATTAATTAGTACAATTTCATAGCTGAAATGGTGTAAAATTGATTGACTGTAACTGTTTTTACTTATTTATATTTGTTCATAAAGTAAATTCTGTTTTACAAAATAGTTTACAATTTGTATGATTTATTGTAGATTTGGTTAAATTATTTCAAACTGTATTAATCCTTTGTTGTCGGTTCTTGTAAAGATTCGAAAGAGTTAAGAAAGTGAACAAATTGTTGTAACTCAATGTTTATTCGAGACACGCGTTTTGAATAATGCAACAAATAATTTGGTCGTGGAATAATAAATGCGCCAAAACTTCTCTGCAGCGAACTCAATTCTTACGTTGTTATACCAAAATCCTGCTGTTATTGTCGCCGCATTTTTTTGCATATCCTCAGCACAAAACTTCCCCCAAATGCATGTATGCATGATTTTCCTTAGTGTTTCCACGAAAAACTTTGTTTCCCCTCCTCAAAAAAAAAAACTTTTATAACTTATGCACATTTAAGAGAAAAGCCCTTTAATTTTCCCGAGGTGTCGCAATTACGTTAAAAGATGCACAGCAGATGTTCAGCCTTTTGTCTCTAAATACTCGCACACTATAAATACCCTTAAGGTTATAATTAAAAGTGCGCACCGGTCGCTTCAGATAAATCATAACCGTTCCCACGAGACATTCACTAGAAAATAATGAAAGAGAGATGATAAAATGAGATTTTTACCTCGGAAAACCACGGATGAGATCAGTAGAATTGCAATCCTGTACAGGGCCATCGTTATCCTGGAACACGCGTGTCTCCTGCTTGATGTATCGCCTTATATCATGACCGAAATCCTGTAACTGTCTTTATGTTTCTGCGTTGTATTTTTTTTCTACTAAATTTTACTGTCTGTATGTTTGTGTGTGTGTGTGTTTTTTTTATATAACTGAATTTAAGAAGAGTCGCGATGCGCGTCGCTACGAGCGTCAAGTTCAAATAAAGGTACAGCCCTCTCGCAGCAGGCACCGAAACGCGGGGTTGCGCAAGCGTGTCTAACGCGTTTATATATTTTCGGCGATTTCATACATTAATTATATACCTAGGTTTGTTTTGTTCGTTTTCCTTTTGTTCGATGTTCTTTCCCAAAGAAGATTATCGAAAGAAATATTTCATCAACTCAGCTGACGCATCTTGTTTGTGTATTCTCATTTAAACTACAATACATTTAAAGTAGATGATTAATACACAACAATTTTTATATAATCTTCTCACAAATATTACAAAAATTAGTTTAACTTTTTATTATAAGTTTAAAGAAACTAAAAACCATGCAGTTAGTATAGTTTTCTTAACTTTTCCCTTAATTTAAGATATTATTTATATAATTAATTAAAGTTTACGTGAATTATAAAGAATTTGACGATTTCATACATTAATTATAAACTTAGGTTTGTTTTGTTCATTTTCCTTTCGTTTGCTGTTTTTTTCCAAAGAATATTATCCAAAGAAATATGTCAACAAATCAACAACAGTAAATAGCTGACGCATCTTGTTTGTGTATTCTCATTTAAATTACAATACAATTCAAGTAGATTTTTATATAATCTGCTCACAAATATTACAAAAACTTGTTTAACTTTTTATTATAAGTTTAAAGAAACTAAAAACCTTGCAGTTAGTATAGTTTTCTTAACTTTTCCCTTAATTTAAGATATTATTTAATTAATTAATTAATTAAAGTTTACTTGAATTATAAAGAATTTGACGATTTCATACATTAATTATAAACTTAGGTTTGTTTTGCTCGTTTCCCTTTTGGCTCACTTTTCTTTCCCAAAGAAGATTACTTAACGAAATATTTCAACAAAAGCAACAGTAAATAGCTGACGCATTTTGTTTGTGTATTCTCATTTAAATTACAATACATTTCAGGTAGTTGATTAATTAATAACAATTTTTATATAATCCCTACAAAATGATTAACCTTTTTTTCCAATAAGAGAAATTGTAAAATATTATTGGTTTCTTTTAACTCTTTCTAATCGAATTAAATTTATTAATTTAGTGGTATTTTAATTCAATGATAACTGTAGTAAATTAATGAAAAACGAAAATAACGAAATAAAAAGTTAACTGCTGAAAAATAATGCAAATATTTAGTAATGTAAATGTAATTATTATTATATTAACTTCAAAATAAAGTTTGAATATGCTAAAAAGCATGTAGTTTCTATTATTTTATTCCATTAATATGTAAACTACATTATTAATTAATTCAATATACTTTTATTGAATTAACTAAATTTTAGAAGAATTATCACCAAATTTTTATAATGTAAATTAATAATCTAAGAATCATTAAGCTTGTATTATGAAAATTATTTATAAATTATTATTTAATTTATAGAAATAAATAAAGAAACAAAAAGTTAACTTTTACATAACTTTTTATTTTGTAATGGGAATATACTTATTATTATATTAAATACAAGATAAAATTTGAATATGTTAAAAACACGTAGTTTCTAGTTTTGTTAATGTAAACTGTCTTATTTATTAATTTTAAGATATTTTTAATGAATTAACTAAATTTTACGTTATTTATAACAAAATATTTATAAATTAAAACACTAAAAATCATTAAGAAAATCAAAAAGTAACAATTATGTACTCAAGCTTAAACAAATAATTAATTATCACTATCTAAATTTATATTTTGAAATGAATATTTTAGGAATTATTTATAAATTATTACCTAATTTATCGAAATATCAATGTGAAACATAATTTCTTAAAAACCTACCAATAAAATGAAAAAAACAATTGCAGTATGAATTGAATTAATTCATATTTGGATTTAGTATTGAAATTTGCTCATATATAGTCAATATTTTTGTCCATGATTTAAACTTAATAAACAAAATTATTAAAAAAGTAATATTAAGTAAGTGTAATATTAGAGAAAATTCAAATTATATAAGAATTATTATAAAAAAAAATACAAATTTGTTGTTTTAAGAAATTAATGGTCTACAACAATAATTATGTATTAAGGATAACTTGCATATAGACATGTATTTTATCATCTCAATAATATAAATATTATATACAGTGAAACCTCGCTTAACGAGCACCTCGCATAACGATCATTTCGCTTAATGAGTGACGATGAGAAGATATTTCCTTGATTGCGCGCTTGCTACATCTTTTTTAAAACTTGCCCACACATATTATGTAACCATCTTCGATTTTCTTTCACCGTATGTGAATTGGAAAACGGTTCCTAGTGGTCAGTCTAGTTGCATCTTAGTGTTGTTTGTGATCACAACATTTCCAAACTTGTGTTCAGACATGTTATTTGTGATTTTTTTTTTGTGCAAAATTTAATAACATTGGCATGTCTCCAAATAAAAAGCCAAAGAATAAAAATAACCAAAGAAACCATATATATGAAAATCAAAATCATGAAAAATCGAGACGAAGTTATACTTTTTTTTCCGGTAATGAACGCATTATTGTAATTTACATTAGTTTATATGAGAAAATTTAGAATGGATTAAACTCGTTAGGCGGTAAGAGGTTCCACTGTATTCAATTTTTTTTAGTAATAATTAATTAATCAATATTTTACAAAATTTATTAAACATGAAGGAACAGCTATTATTTTAACATGTATTTTGTCATTTCCTCTCATTTTGGTCAATAAATTAAATATATTAAGTTTTAAATCATTTTAAGTAACTTTTTTTGTTGTAATTAGTTATTGTTATTAATACATGCAAAATGTATTATGAACATTTGTAATGTACACTTTTGCATAATTTTCTTTATTTTATTAAAATAATATTGTATGTCTGGTATTTTGTGTAATCTGGAATGAACGAGGTCGAAATGCATATGCAGAAAATGCAGATAGTGAGAGATCCTTGGCCTTTCGCTGTATCAAGTGGTTTCTATCTAGAATACGTTTTATTATGCTCCGTTTGTTTTAATACGTTTTTGTAATTGCCTCTATGAAAACACAATTACTGATAATGCAGACTATTTGACACCGGCGCATATCTAAACGCGAAAGATTAAAGCGTTCAGTTAAAAAGAATATGCTAAATACTAAAACATTACATAAATCTTAGCCACTTTCATTTAAAACATAATAAATTGTTGGTTTGTTTAATTATTTTTGTACAGTTAGTAATAAATTCGTTAAATGAAGACATCAACAATTATTTTTTTTAGTAATATAATATGGTTTTTTCTAATATTTAATATGTATATAATTAAATATGTAAATACATAACTCATTTAGTTATATTAAGCTTATAATTAAAATTTATCTTATTGAAAAATTAATTAGTAAAACAATTATCAAACAAATACAGTTACGAATAAAACATTTACTACTTTCAATATTTCATTTGTATTTTGTGCTTTGTTATAATGACAATTTGAATTGTTAATGAACGTATACACTAATTGATACATTTGCAGTTGTTTGAGCGTAAATAATTAATAATTAAGGAAGTTATGAATCGAGGAGGCAATTAAACTGTGTGTGTGTTTCGACAATGACTAAAATTGCTAGTTTGAAATTTGCGGAGCGCTGAAAGCGGGACACGAATTGCGCTAATTGACGTCCACCTGCAGCCGACATATTTATGCCTGACATTATTTGATTTTTATTTGGACGATTCCAGAGCGAAAATTACTTGACACATGTCCGTCACTAAAAAATGTGGAGAATGCGACAGAAAGAAAGGAAACGGTCATTTATTAACAATGAAATTTATATTACTATAACATACATACAAAAGAAACTTTGGTATTGAATTATGAATAAAAAAATATATAAGAAACCAGTACCTTATATATTATAAAGAAAACTAAATTTTAATTGAGACAAATAAATTGTAAAAATTATTTATTTTTTAGTTGTTTTTCTTTAATACAAAAATCAAATTTATTTAAGAAACCAATATCTCTCTTAGTGCGGCTTTGAACAGTCCTATATTGAAATTACAACAACAAAAAAATACAAAATTTTAATTGAGAAAAATAATTTGGAAAAATTATTTATTTTTTTAGTTGTTTCGCTTTAATACAAATTGTAAGAGACCTCGCATAGTACGCATATTTTGTATAATATTTTTATTTTATAGAAATTTAACAAATCCGTCCAATTCAATGTAACCTTTACAATTATATAACGTATTATAATAAGTGCAATTGATTTAAGTGTAGAAAATACAAATATTTCTGTAGTCTGTGTAGACAATTTTTTATTATAAAAATTGTAATTGTAATTATTTAATCAAAAATGTAAACTACTTTAGGATTTTTCTCGTGAGAGTTCTTTATTAATTTAATTAAATAATCATAAAAAAATAAGTTAAAATTGGGAAAATATTTGCATTATATACTTTTATGTGTTTTATTTTTTTATATAAAGTCTTGTATTTTCAAATTAGTTTACATTTACTTAAACTTTTTGAAAAAACAAATACTTGATTGAATGATAGTTTTATATATTTTTTAATGAAGAAATACAATATTAAATTAATCATATTCTTGTTTTAAACAATGTTTGATAATCGAGTGAAACAAGATTTGGCACTTTGCAGTCAAAATTTTACAGTTGGTGAGATTTTAACCTTTTTTTAGTAGAGGAGAGGAAACCTTACATAGGGACCACGGGTGGAATCGTGGTACTGTGGAATTCTTACTGCACTAAAAACCTCTCCTCTTCTTCGTCAGCATGCAGGTCCGTTGTTTTGATATGTCTGAGCAAGCTTTACGCTTCTATGGAGGTCCACTATCACCTTCTTCCATTTCTCTCTCCATCCTCCACTCGTAATTTTCCTTAATGGAGAGCACCTCTGCTACATAGCTTGTGATGATGTCCCAATTCTCTCTGGCTCTTCAGCATCTCACCAATGACCGTCTCCGGTTCCAGTACTTTGCCGAGATTTGATTCCGCTTCGTGCTTCATCATCGTCCATCTTAGACGATAGAATGTTTTCTCGAAATTTAGGGCTATTTCTGGGATTAAGCAATTAAGCTACCCTCTCTGACCTCTCCCATGTTTTCTACCACTTTTCCAGCAATCTAGCCCTGGCAGAGTAAGATTCGAACCTGCCACATTTCATATAAAATATTATTATAAAGATGACTATATTATTATTATTTATGTTATCCTAACCTAACTCCTCGAAGGCATTAACATAAAATTCCTCTCTTCTCCAGTAACCCAAAACACTCCCTTTCTCGTTCTAGTGTTATAACATGCTTTGTATATAACATGTTTTCTATATAATCTGTGTATTTTATCAATCTGTGTGTCCTAATGTTAAGTATCCTATCATTCTTATCATTATTGTCTTGTCTTCTTATGTATTTATGTTGGGAGAAATTTTTGAATTTCTTTAATTTTTCAGATCATACAATTGAATGAATAGAACAAGATCTGAAATATTAGTAAACTCAAAACCAATAATAATAGACGCACATCCCTTATTTTTAAGTCTTTCATCATATATTATATATAAACAGCTTTACTAATATTCGATTCAAAGTAAATATTATTTTATTAAGTACAATTACTGTTCAATATTTTGAACAACACCTCTGCTGCATGCAATTAAATCATGCGAACAGAATGCGTTTCAACCGTACAAGGTATGTTAATATGTGTGGTCCATTGTAGGTAGCAAATTCAGTTACACATCATAGATGTATTACAAACGATATTCGCCACACATAATGGCAGATGAATGAACGCTTCGATAATGGCGTTCTGTTACACGGGACACCACTTCTGGTATACGAAATGACGCAATGGTATTCAACAGCGTGATATCATCCGGACGAATTAACTTCCGCAGAAACGCTGGAAGCCTCGAAGAAGTAAATTTCGACCCGAGCAGGAGGACGTTTAATCATATCTGGTACGTTGTTATTAAGCATTTTGGAAATATCGCACCGCAACGAAACAGTATTAATGCGGGTGCTTAATATCTTATCGACGTCGATATAAATTACATCACAACGGGACCCAACAATATTAATTTTATCTCCGTGGAGCCGCCCCCGATGGAATATTGCCGCCTCCGACCATCGCTTCTGATGCTACTGCAGCAAGTGCGAATCCTACCATCCGGAAAACACTTGTGTGAGCTGCGAGTAATTCAATAGAGATGAGGGAAAAATTTTAAACTTCCCTAACACTCAGTGTTACCTTTCATTCTTTTGAACTCGGAATTGCACGGGAAATTTCATGTATTCTCTATATTGAGTCTCTCACACGCTTCCTGCTTTTATTCTCTCTCTCTCTCTCTGTTTCGCTATATATGTATATTCAATTTCCAATATTTACTCTTTCCACTTCGAGTGAGTGCCTGTAAAGACAATACGTGTATCCAATTCCATACCATACGCGTGACCTACTTGCAATTACCACCAATCCATATAAAAATAATTCATGTATTATTCATTTAATTTTTTCAAAATCTTGTATTTTCTGAAAAATGAAGAATTTCAATAAAATATAATTGGAATTAATAAGGATCAAACTATAACAGAACTCTACAAATCAACGTTATTGACTACATTTTACATATTGGATCATTTATTAGATTATTTTATAAAATTTTCAGAAAACTGACGCATTTCAATAAAACATAATTGTAATTAATAGAGATCAAATTATAACAAAGTTCTGCATATCAAATTGAAGTTAATCATCAAGATGAATTTTTCAGTAAACGGACGCATATCAAGAAAATATAATTGTAATTAATAGAGATGAAACTACAACAGAGTTCTGCAAATTAATTTGAAGTTAAACATCTGCATTTTACAAATTGGAATGAGGATTAGAATTTCATGATTTTTTCTGAAAACTGATGCATTTCTATTTAACTATAACAAAGTTCTGCAAATCAACTTAAAGTGAATCTTTTGCATTATGAAAATTGTGGATTAGAATTTCAATAAATTTCAGAAAACTAATGCATTTCAATGAAACATAATTGAAATTATAAAAGAATACAACGTTAATAACATATTTGTTACAAAATAACAGAATTCTGTAAATTAACTAACTTTAATTAATTAATTGCATTTTACAAATTGGTGCATGGATTAATATTTCATGAAATGTTCAGAAAACAGTCGCATTTCAATAAATCATAATTGTAATTACTAAAAATCAAATTATAACATAGTTCTGCAAATCAATTTAATTTGAAAAATCTGCATTTTACAAATTGTAGCATAAATTTTCATGATTATCAAATTTTCTTCATTATTAAGAAAGATTAATATAATATAACTATAACAACGTTATACACATTTACACGAAACTATTGTTAAATTTCAGACAAGAAAAAATAATTCTTTTAAATTTTAATTAATTTTTTTAATTGTTTGCTACAATAAATGTTTGATAAGGGTACTACTACTTGCTTAAGATATATAAGCTGCAACATATCTGTAATCACTCTCTTGTCTCTTCTACTCTCTTCTGTATTATCTCGTGTGTATTCTCTGTGTTGGCTCTCGGGCCTCGGACTCATTATACTGTAAAAACCCTTTGTATCTTGTGTATCTCTCTATAGTGTAACTATCCATGATTTACCACAAATAAACATATTCCAAACATCTCCAAATATTCATTATATTTAACATATTGTAATAAAATTTAGAAATGAAATGTGAACATTTTGTATATTATTTATTTTAGCTATGTTTTCTTGTTTTTTTTCTGTGAATTTACAACTTGGAAAATCGCCAAAACACATCCTAAACAGGAATACGAAATCCATTAAAAGTTCTGTTCTGTAATAAAAGTTGCTACTGTTTCGTGCCTCGCTTTAAATATTAATAAATATTAAATTGATTCAAAACTTCCGAATGCCAAAAAATTCAATACAAATTTTCAATTATAAAGTAATTTTTTAAACTTATTTATATAATTTAAAATTATTTAATAAATTAATATATTTTTTCTCAACCAAAAAAAAAATATTTTTTTATTTTTTTAGTAAAAACTAAAATATATTTAAATCCATTTTTAAACTGAATAAATAAATAAAATTTTCAATTTAATTACAAAATTAGTTGGTCCACTTTTAACAAAGGTCTTTGAATTTCTAAATTTATTAAATCATGATTAATTTGAATTTACTTCACAAGAAATAACAAGGACAAATTATTCTCATGATTGCTAGATGTATTTGGACAAATTTCCAGAATCATAAAAGGTGTCCCAAAATCAACTCAAGATTTGAATTTGCCGCTATTTGTGCAGTAAAGTGTCAAATTATTTTTGTTTTGATGTTGCCAACACTTTACTGCACAGATGGCGACAAATTCAAATCTTGCATTCATTTTGGGACATCCTTTATAAGTAAATATAATGTATAACACAATTCTCATAAAAACAGGAAATAAATAAATTTTGATAAATGTGAAATTAAAGATATAATGAAGGAAACGTCGCGTTATGAATGTAAGAATGCTTATCGATGGAGAACGTCGCTCCGAGAAAATGTAATGCCGGGAGTTACTTGATTAATAGTTAGTCATTTATTTCAAATTACACTGGAAGTTTCAAGTAACTATGTCACGGTTATTTTTTTCATCTTTCTTCCTTCTTCCTCCCTTTCTCTTGAACGTAATAGTGATATTTTAAAAAATACGACGAAGGCCCTTCGAGTGAAGAGTAGAGGGGGAGATATGATGTATCATCAATTAAAACTATAAAAGTTGCGTTTGGCTTTTAGCCCTTGGGGTCCCTTCTATCCACTCCAATTTTTTCTCGTCCATGTTCTTCACTCGTCCATCCCATCACGTCGCTTCTTCCTTTAGTTTTTTTTTTTTCGTTTCCTCCAGCTCTCTCTCACATCCCGCTTTTTAAGCACTCTCCGAGCAAATGAGGCCAAAATATATATATTATATATAAAAGGGAAAACCCTTTCGTCGGCAAAGAACAAGAAAAAAAAAAGCTAAAATAAGATATAAAGATGGATGGAATAGAAATATCGGTTACAATAAAACCCGTTACTTCGGATTAGCGTTTGATATTTTTCGTCTTTACTACAAATTTTCGCTTCCATCTCAAAACCTTCCTGCTGCTCTTTCTTCCTTTATCATCTCTTTCTTTCTCTTTTACTCTCTATGTCTATTTATCTCTCTCTCTCTCGACTCTTTTGTTCCGGCTTTTATATCCTCGTATCGTACACACACGCAGGAATATCCTGAAACAACAACCTCCAGAGAATGGAATCTCGTACGTGGTTTGAATACAGATTGGCAACCGCACCAAATATATGAATACCCGTATCACATATATATTGATGCGAGGGTGGGTGAAAGTGTATATATATACATATAGATATATATATATACAGGGCTTTGATCTACATCTTTCGAAATGTAGCAAATTGCAACTAGCCGCAACATATTTGATTTCTGCAAAGTGCACTAAAAAAGGGTGCTATTTCAAATATTTGGTTACACAAATTTATTCATTGAAAATGCACAAGAAAATAGTCTTTATCAAAAATAAGTTGTAACACGTTTTTATTATTTCTCACATTTTAACACCTCATTCAAAAAGTTTGTAGGATGACTAATAAAACAACAACTTTTGGGCAATATTCGACTTTATTCTCCAACAAAGATACATTCATTCCAACGTTTTTCTAACATTTCGATATTTTTCTTGTAGAACGATTTATCTTTGGCCCCAAAATTCGTTTATTTATAATTATAAAAATACTGCAATAATTGCAATAATCATTATTATTTTTTTAAAAATTATTAATTGTTCTATTATTGATTGGTGTATTTCATGTAATAATTTCAGAAAATGTATTATGAACAAATATAATATTAATTTCAAAATGTATCCTTTATTAATTTTATAAGACAAAATAGTAATAAATATTTTTGTAATTGAAGAACAATAATTAATGAATGTGACATTTTTTTGCTTTTATTTTAAATAATTATTTATATCAATGTACTTTTATTCACTACTGTTCTATAATAAAAACATTCAGTAAATGATCTGGCGGTTGACAAGATTTTAATTGAACATTATTTGGTGAATCTCAAGGGTAGATCCAGTCGCTTGTGTCACTTCAGTCGCTGTGTTGTTAGGCTATTGTCCAGAAGATAGACAGGTAGTACGTTTGGATGTCTGTCTAGTCTATTTTGGTATCAGCTACTGTTTTTCATAATTGTTTCCTTTACTGTTTCCATTTGAACGTCTTCAATTCCACAAATAGAGTCCTAGATAAGCACGGCGAAAGAACATTTCACCTGAGCCAGGCGCTATCTGGTCATTGATATCTGCACTTTATCGTAAAGAAGGAAGGCGAAAGGTGCTAGTACTGTGAGGAGGTATACTTTTTAGATGCTGCAGATGGGTTGGTAGGAAGCACAAGGCGGAGGCAGAATTGGGAGTTCTGCTAGTCAGCATCGCAGAGTAGTATATTGATACAGGTCCTGCATGTTGGAGAAGAAAGGGAGAGGTTTTAGTACAGTAAGAATTCCACAGTACCACGACTCCACGTGGTCCCTATGTAAGGTTTCATCTCTTCTACAAAAAAAAAACATTAGTTTATAATTAAAATTGTAGTGGTTGCTAATAAAACAATTTAAAATTAATTAAATTCTATATATTTCATCAATTTCCAATTACAATTTAAAATATGAATGTTTAAACAATTTAGTAATATATTATGCATTAATTATTATCGTTATTATAAGTTAGTTCAACGATAGTTTTTAATTATTTTTTAAAATTTAATATTCAAGTATTGCTCTATGAAATATTAATTGTTTTCTTAATTTTTATATTTTTTTCTCTCTCCATATTTCTTGTTCATATTCCAAGTCTATTTTTATGTATATTTTATATATTTATGTACACAAAATTGTATTTTACATTCTAACAATAATAATTATTTTTTATTTATAAATATTTCTATGCACAAATAGTTACGCAAATTTTATTGAATTTAAAGACTTAGTTAACAATCATTGGCTTTCAAAAGTCTACTGTGTTAGAATTTGTAAATTGTCATAAATGAAACGTTATTATTTAATAATGCTGTTATTTCTTTGTGTTTCATTTATATTAGTTTTAAAGACGAAACTTTATTTATATTTTGTATATTAAAAACAACAAAATCGTAAATAATAGGTGTGTAGATTTTGTCTTTCATAATTAATATTAAAACTATGTAACTACATATTATTTTTTATTGTAAGTGTACTAAGAGGGTGGAAGTTGCGTGGGTCGGTCGGAAGAGGGTGTTGAAATAAGAGGGGTGAATGGGGGTGGAAAAGCGACGGTAACTTGTTGAATGATATATGCTTGTGCGGGCGCCCCCGACCGCCTTTTGTGCGGAGCGCGAGCCCCGGCACCGAGAGATAATTCCGTTTGCGCATCCTTTAATAAATTTTAAAATAATAAGCACTGTTTAAGTTGAACGTAAGTTTGCCGTGTTAAAAGTTAACTCCCCATCCTTGCGCGGCTGCTGGCAAGTTAACTGTCGCTATATATAATGAGGCATTTCTGCGCAGCGAAACGCAGTCCCCGGGCAAAAACCCCTATCCTATCCTATCCGCTGCAACAACCCACCTTCCGTAAACTAAACAAATTTAAATTGTCCTGAAACTTTCATATCTAAGCTGCGACCGATTCGCATTTCCCCATTTAATAGCGAATTCGAGGATTTTAATATTTAACAGACAATAGCAAACGAAATGCAAGCAAATTTTCATGAAAAAAGAAACAAACAAACAAGTTACAAAATATATTGATCTTATATATTTAAATATTATAAAGGGTGTCCCAAAATAACGCAAAATTTGAATTTGTCGCCATTTATGCAGTTGCAACCCAAAAAAACCAATTTAACAAATGCGGCAAATTCAAATCTTGCGTTATTTTTGGGACACCCGTTATAAGAGATTTACAAAAAAACTAATAAAGACATATACATATATCAAAACCTCGCATAGTGCGGGTAATCGGATCTTCAATATACTGAAAACCGGACTAATTGAAGAACTAAATACATAGAAAAATAAATCGCACAAAATGAGACTTGATTTTATATAAACAGAAAAAAAGACAAGAGGAAACGAGACGCAAGCAAATTTTCATGAAAAAAAAAAACAAGTTATAAAATATTTTCATTTCATATATTTGAGCAATATACTGAAAACCGAACTAATTGAGAAACTAAATACATAGAAAAATAAACCGCACAAAAAGAGACTTAATTTTATATAAGTAGAAAAAAATATAATAGAACACGAAACTAATAAAGAAAAATAAATATAGCAAAATCTCGCATAGTGCGGATAATCGGTTCTTCAATATTTTAACATTATATAAGAAATTGTTAAATATACTGATAAAGAAATATAAATATCGTATAATGCGGAAAATAGGTACTTCAATATACTGAAAACCGAACTAATTGAGGAACTAAATACATAGAAAAATAAACCGCACAAAAAGAGACTTGATTTTATATAAATAGAAAAAAAAGACAATAGGACACGAAATGCAAGTAAATAATCATGAAAATAAAAAGCCATAAAGAAAAATAAATATAGCTCAACCTCGCATAGTGCGGATAATCGGTTTTTCAATATTTTAACATTATATAAGAAATTTTCAAAAAATACTCATATAGAAATATAAATATAGCAAAGCCTCTCATAGTGCGGATAATAGGTTCTTGAATATACTGAAAACCGAACTAATTGACGAACTAAATACATAGAAAAATAAACCGCACAAAAAGAGACTTCATTATATAAAGAAAAATAAAAAAAAAAAATTATTAAAAAACATTGATTACAATTTTAGTATTTAATTTTCTTAATAAAAATTTAGTTTGTTTTGAAATATTGAAACCGGACTATAGTGAATCCGGTTGATTGAAGCTGCACTAAGTGTTTCTCTTAATTTTAAAAACTTAAAAGATATTAAAAAAAAACTGAATGTCTAAAGACATCAGAAAAAAAAGTATTTTTTTAATTATATTTTTTGTAGATTTAATTACAAATGTTATGTTATAATTAAGAATTTTTGCAGATTAAATTTAAATTTTTATGTATATTTTTTTGTAAATAATATTTTTGTTCTAAATATAAATATTTTGTTAAAACATTTAACCCTCTGGGTGAGTTTAAATTAAATTCCCATTTCCTTCGCATTTCTCAGCCTCGTTGCACTCAATTTTTTTTTGTTGTATTTTCCAACCCCCTCTCCAACCCACTGAATTTTTCCTTTCATGTCTTCTATATCTCTGCTACGGAAATGAAATAATTGAATTTCCGAAAATAATTCATGAATGAATGCGGTCCGAATTGGATTAGTCGCGTTGCTTCTGCCGTTGCCGGCGCGCAAAAGATGTGGCGAAAATTGGATTAGGACCTGGCGCTAAGGGCACGACGAGCAACTTCATTTCTGGAAAGAGAGAGAGAAAAAAAAATTAAAACGTATGAAGTGCGCAATTTGCAAACACAAAATAGCATAAGAAAAACCGAAGAAATGGTGAGGAAAAAAAATAAAACTAGGAATAAGAAAACGTTCTCTTTTCTTCTTGTTGCGCTTCATCCCCCTTTTGCCAGGAAGGAGTGGCTGCTTAAGATGCGGACTACGTGCGCAGCGAGAGCCCGGACAATGCGGCCGCACTTGAGTTAAAAGGGATGAAAAATATAGAAAAAAAATATATATATAGGGAAAATATATAAGGCGAAGGGACAAGTCTTTTATTTCCTATTGTTATTCTTATCATTTTTTTTTATTTGTATTCATCTCAGTTCGTTGCAATTATTTGCGATAATTCACTCATCGGAAATTAAGGGTTTAAACGCTTAAAAATGAATTACTGCAAAGTGTGCAATAAATTCGACTATTAAAGGATTTTATCACGTAGCTTGCACACACACACAAACTAATATATATAGACGCATACGGCACTCAGATAGAGGCAAACTCTGCAGAATCAATTTGACCTAAAGTTTGTGGGAGCTAATTTGCCGGTGCAATCCTCCTGGGGGAGACTCAGGTTCGAGGCAGAGATGAAAACACATAAAAGGTTTACGGGAAGCGTTTCCTAACGAAAACCAAAATTCACTTCGTCCTATCTTGCGCAAGGAGCGGAGCGCTCCCGTTGGAAAATTAGGGGATGAAAAAGAGGAGTCCTGCAACAATCGGATAAGCTGCGTGCAATTTTCTTAACGTTATCCACTATCATTCTTTAATCCCATCACAATGTTGCAGTTTTCTTGCCATCATTCTCATCAAATCTTTTAATACACATACTTTTCATTAATAAACAAACAAAAAATTATAACAATTAGCAATAAATAATTATTAACTTATTGTTGTTTTTTACTATTTATATATCAATTTTAAAATGCAATCAATTTAGATTGTATTAAATTACTCAATAATTACATAAGCTAATTACATCATCAAATGTGCATATTAAACACAAAAATATAGACTTTCCAATAAGATCATTCACATAGTGGCGCATCCACCATCATTTTTAAATAGTATTTCAATCATTCTCTTCAGATCTTTTAATATACACATTTTACATTCATATATTTCAAATATTAGAACACTGATTTATAATTAGCATTAAGTTATTAAAAATTAATTATCACCTGTATAGTGCTATTTACTATTTATCTCACATATTTAAAATTTAACATTTGATGAAATTCAGGTTTTATTTAATTTAATATGTATATTGAAGACAAAACTATAGCCTTCCTAATGAGATTATTGACATATTTATGGCTTATTACATTCTCTTGTAAAAAGTTATCAAATACAAACAAATTTTCTTAAGGTTTTCTTCAGATTTTTATTTAATTACTCAATTACTAAATAAGCCAATTATATCATGAAATATGTATATTAATTATATAACTATAACCTTTATACTGCATTATTAATAAATTTGTGATTTATTTCATTCTCTTTTTATAAATTATCAAACATTAATAGATCAATTGTTCAGTGTTTTCTAATAATAATAATAATCTTTATTAGTTACAATGCAACCAAAGGGCTATTGACCTAAATCTTTACGCCAACTGTTTTCTATTTCTATCATTCTCATCAAATGTTCACATTTTGCATCAATAAAATATAAACATTCGCAACATTAGCTTTTAAATTAGTTATTATTATGTTTGTAGTTTGTACCATTTAGCTGTCAATTTAAAAATGCAATAACTTAAGATTTTATTAAATTACTCAATAATCACATAAGCTAATTACATCATCAAATATGCATATTAAAGACAAAACTAGACTTTCCAATGAGATTATTCACATAGTTGTGGCGCATCCATCATCATTCTTAAATAGTATTTCAATCATTTTCTTCAGATATTTTAATATACACATTTTACATTCATATATTTCAAATATTTGCATATTTGCATTTAGACAAAACTATAGCCTTTCCAATGAGATTATTGACATATTTATGGTTTATTCCATTCTCTTGTAAACAGTTATCAAATATAAACCAATTTTCTTAAAGTTTTCCTCAGATTTTATTTAATTACTCAATTACCACAAAAGCTAATTATATCATCAAATATGTATATTGAAGACAAAAATATAGCCTTTCCAATGAAATTATTGACATTTTTATGGTTTATTCCGTTCTCTTGTAAACAATTATCAAATATAAATAAATTTTCTTAAAGTTTTCTTCAGATTTTATTTAATTACTAAATGGC